>NW_026283448.1:15000-240137 GCF_023373465.1 Oncorhynchus keta | reverse complement strand
AATCCAAACGTTAACACAGACTAATGCACTATTGTATAATTTATAAAGGCTTAGCAAATATTTGATCTTGACAAGCAATTACTTAAATGTGGCTTTACCCAGTGACAACTGTTATGTGTCTTAACAATGTAAATTAAGTCTTGAATTAAACACCCTGGAACTGATATGTATAATGTGAATTAGAAAACCCCAAAATGAACTTTCATTATATGTCTGCTATGAGAAAGAGAGGTGCCAGGATTATGGTCAATTGTCAAACAGCTGTTTCACTCCAGACTGAGATGAACAATACTGTAATGGTTGAGCAAATATTTAAGCTGGACAAGCAATTCATTCAGTCATCGTGGCTTTACCCAGTGGCAAGTACTATTAAATGCCTTGACTGATTGTCTGAATGATCAGCCTATGAAGCCATGCACTAAACACACACACACACACACACACACACACACATTTAAATGTGTGAATTACAAACAAATTCCAAAAATGTGGTTGCAACAATGTGGTTGAAATATTGGAAAACCGTACAACAGGAAAATCCTGTGGTGATGTAACCAGAAGGAGTTTTGTCTAATTGTCTTTCATCTGAAAGGCAGAACGTCTGTGAGCCTCCAGTGTCTTTGTGTTGTGTGGAACGAGCTGGGCAGCCGAGCACATTGCTGCACTGTGGGGATGGCACTGAGAAAAGACTGAATCACCCGAGCCTGTCGCGGTGCCTAGGAAGCACGTGGCTGACTGGCAGAGACCAGAACACTCAGCTTTACTAGAACACAGAGACCAGAACACTCAGCTTTACTAGAACACAGAGACCAGAACACTCAGCTTTACTAGAATACAGAGACCAGAACACTCAGCTTTACTAGAACACAGAGACCAGAACACTCAGCTTTACTAGAACACAGAGACCAGAACACTCAGCTTTACACACATGCACAAGGATGCATGCACACACACACGTATGTACACACAGGCACACATGCATGAGGATTCATGTACGCACGCTTGCACACACACACACACACACACACACACACACACACACACACACACACACACACACACACACACACACACACACACACACACACACACACACACACACCACACACACACAACTGAGTGGATTTCCTCTAATTCGTTAATGTTTCCAATTGCTCAGAATTTGCATTTAAGTAGTGTTTCATTATTCCAAATGTTAATTTCAAAATAAGTGTTTTAAAATAACATTGGGTATGATAATCAAATGTGTGTTTAAATGGGCACAGTGCTACAATGATGGAAATGGAATCTGAGTATCCCCCAAAAATATGTTTTTAGTTTAGTTTTTAGAATTTATTTCAATACACTGTTTGTTCTCTAGTTTTCATCTCCTGCAGGAGATTTCATTTCCTGTAATAGTTATCCAGGAGGGACAAACTATTTTAAGCATGAATCTCATCACTGTCACAAAAATACAGAATTTATCAATACTATTTAGGCCCTTTAATGTCTGACAGAAACAACAACAAAACACAATTCATAGTTTAGATTTAGTAGTTAGAACGAAATGAAAGAAAATAAGAAAAGCAAAATGAACAGCAATACTGTGATGATTTTAGAATATCAAGCGCAATATATATTTTTTATATTCATGTATATTTACACTTATGAAATGATACAAATACTTATTGTTTATGCTCTATGTCTAATCTCAGCACCCAGAACCAAGGCCATGCTCAGTTGCCAAACGTTATTGAACAATGCAGATAGAAATGCCATGAATAGAGTTGATATGATTCCTTATTCTACATGTCAGAGAGTCATGTTTGTTCTACCTATTTCTAACTGAAAGCTCCAAATCAATGTGTCGTGCTGAGTGCGCCCCAAATCAGCTATGTTCAAGCTGACACAAGAGACCAACAAAATGTTGCCCTTTCCCCCAATTTTAGATGAATCAAATTGGATAATTACTTGTGATTCATGTAAAAAGCAAGTTAACAATGGAATGAATACAGATCTGTATAATTTATGGAAAACAAAACAATACTAATTTGGTTAACATGACACCAAAGAACTTGAATCTCTCAACCTGTTCCACCGCAGCCCCGTCAATGAGAATGGGGGCGTGCTCGGTCCTCCTTTTCCTGTTGTCCACTATCATCTCCTTTGTCTTGATCATGTTGAGGGAGAGGTTGTTGTCCTGGCACCACACGGCCAGGTCTCTGACCTCCTCCCTATAGGCTGTCACATCGTTGTCGGTGATCAGGCCTACCACTGTTGTATCATCGGCAAACTTAATGATGGTGTTGGAATGGTGCCTGGCCATGCAGTCATGAGTGAACAGGGAGTACAGGAGTGGATTGAGCACGCACCAATGAGGGGCCCCCGTGTTGAGGATCTGTGTGGCGGATGTGTTGTTACCTACCCTTACCACTTGGGGGCGGCCCATCAGAAAGTCCGGGATCGAGTTGCAGTTGGAGATGTTTAGTCTCAGGGTCCTTAGCTTAGTGATGAGCTTTGAGGGCACTATGATGTTGACCCCTGAGCTGTAGTCAATTAACAGCATTCTCACATAGGTGCTCCTTTTGTCCAGGTGGGACATGGCAGTATGGAGTGCAATAGAGATTGCATCATCTGTGGATCTGTTGGGGCGGTATGCAAATTGGGGTGAGTCTCGGGTTTCTGGGATAATGGTGTTGATGTGAGCCATGACCAGCCTTTCAAAATACTTCATGGCTACAGACGTGAGTGCTACGGGTCGGTAGACATTTAGGGGTTACCTTAGTGTTCTTGGGGACAGGGACTATGGTGTCTGCTTGAAACATGTTAGTATTACAGACTCAGTCAGGGACAGGTTGAAAATGTCAGTGAAGACACATGCCAGTTAGCCAGCGCTTGATCGGAGTACACGTCCTGGTAATCCGCCTGGCCCTGCTACGGAGAGCGTGATTACACAGTTGTCCGGAACAGCTGATGCTCTCATGCATGTTTCAGTGTTGCTTGCCTCAAGCTAGCATAGAATGAATTTAGCCTGCCTGGTAGGCTTGTGTCACTGGGCAGCTCTACGGCTGTGCTCTTTGTTATCTGTTATAGTTTTATTAGTCTCTTCTGTTAGTCTCTTCTGTTAGTAGGTAGTCCATGCTGTTAGTCTCTTCTGTTAGGGTAGTCAACATGCTGTTAGTCTCTTCTGTTAGGGTAGTAACATGCTGTTAGTCTCTTCTGTTAGGTAGTTAACATGCTGTTAGTCTCTTCTGTTAGGGTAGTCAACATGCTGTTAGTCTCTTCTGTTAGGTAGTCAACATGCTGTTAGTCTCTTCTGTTAGGGTAGTCAACATGCTGTTAGTCTCTTCTGTTAGGTAGTCAACATGCTGTTAGTCTCTTCTGTTAGGGTAGTCAACATGCTGTTAGTCTCTTCTGTTAGGTAGTCAACATGCTGTTAGTCTCTTCTGTTAGGGTAGTCAAACATGCTGTTAGTCTCTTCTGTTAGGGTAGTCAACATGCTGTTATCTCTTCTGTTAGGTAGCTTATGCTGTTGGGCCCTTCTGTTAGGTAGTCAATATGCTACAGTCTCTTCTGTTAGGGTAGTCAATATGCTGTTAGTCTCTTCTGTTAGGGTAGTCAACATGCTGTTAATCTCTTTCCTGTTAGGGTAGTCAACATGTTGGTCTCTTCTGTTAGGGTAGTGAACATGCTGTTAGTCTCTTCTGTTAGGTAGTCAACATGCTGTTAGCAAGAGTACTGCACCATCTGTACTGCACACACTATACCACACACTATACCACACCCAGTACTGCACCATCTGTACTGCACACACTATACCGCACACTATACCACACCCTATACCACACCCTATACCACACACTATACCACACACTACACCACACCCAGTACTGCACCATCTGTACTGCACACACTATACCACACACTATACCACACCCAGTACTGCACCATCTGTACTGCACACACTATACCACACACGATACCACACTATACCACACCCAGTACTGCACCATCTGTACTGCACACACTATACCACACACTATACCACACCCAGTACTGCACCATCTGTACTGCACACACTATACCACACACTATACCACACCCAGTACTGCACCATCTGTACTGCACACACTATACCACACACTATACCACACCCAGTACTGCACCATCTGTACTGCACACACTATACCACACCCAGTACTGCACCATCTGTACTGCACACACTATACCTCAACACAACAAAGACAGAAACAACTCCATCCTCCAAACAACAAAGACAGAAACAAACTCCAACACAACAAAGACAGAAACAACCTCCATCCTCAACACAACAAAGACAGAAACAACATCCATCCTCAACACAAAAGACAGAAACAAACTCCATCCTCAACACAACAAAGACAGAAACAAACTCCATCCCTCAAACAACAAAGACAGAAACAAACTCCATCCTCAACAAACAAAAAGACAGAAACAAACTCCATCCTCAACACAACAAAGACAGAAACAAACTCCATCCTCAACACAACAAAGTTAAACAAACTCCATCCTCAACACAACAAAGACAGAAACAAACTCCATCCTAAACAACCCTCCATCCTCAACACAACAAAGACAGAAACAACCTCCATCCTCAACACAACAAAGACAGAAACATCATGTTAAACAACCTCCATCCTCAACACAACAAAGACAGAAACAAACTCCATCCTCAACACAACAAAGTCAGAAACAAACTCCATCCTCAACACAACAAAGACAGACACAAACTCCATCCTCAACACAACAAAGACAGAAACAGCATGTTAAACAACCTCCATCCTCAACACAACAAAGACAGAAACATCATGTTAAACAACCCCATCCTCAACACAACAAAGACAGAAACATCATGTTAAACAACCCCATCCTCAACACAACAAAGACAGAAACAAATTCCATCCTCAACACAACAAAGACAGAAACAAACTCCATCCTAAACACAACAAAGTCAGAAACAAACTCCATCCTCAACACAACAAAGACAGAAACAAACTCCATCCTCAACACAACAAAGACAGAAACATCCTCAACACAACAAAGACAGAAACAAACTCCATCCTCAACACAACAAAGACAGAAACAACCTCATCCTCAAACAACAAAGACAGAAACAAACTCCATCCTCAACACAACAAAGACAGAAACAACCTCCATCCTCAACACAACAAAGACAGAAACAAACTCCATCCTCAACACAACAAAGACAGAAACAAACTCCATCCTCAACACAACAAAGACAGAAACAAACTCCATCCTCAACACAACAAAGACAGAAACAACCTCCATCCTCAACACAACAAAGACAGAAACAACCTCCATCCTCAACACAACAAAGACAGAAACAACCTCCATCCTCAACACAACAAAGACAGAAACAAACTCCATCCTCAACACAACAAAGACAGAAACAAACTCCATCCTCAACACAACAAAGACAGAAACAAACTCCATCCTCAACACAACAAAGACAGAAACAAACTCCATCCTCAACACAACAAAGACAGAAACAAACTCCATCCTCAACACAACAAAGACAGAAACAGCATGTTAAACAACCTCCATCCTCAACACAACAAAGACAGAAACATCATGTTAAACAACCTCCATCCTCAACACAACAAAGACAGAAACAAACTCCATCCTCAACACAACAAAGACAGAAACAAACTCCATCCTCAACACAACAAAGACAGAAACAACCTCCATCCTCAACACAACAAAGACAGAAACAAACTCCATCCTCAACACAACAAAGACAGAAACATCCATCCTCAACACAACAAAGACAGAAACAAACTCCATGTTCAACACAACAAAGACAGAAACAACCTCAACACAACAAAGACAGAAACATCATGTTAAACAAAGACCAACCTCCATCCTCAACACAACAAAGACAGAAACAACCTCCATCCTCAACACAACAAAGACAGAAACAACCTCCATCCTCAACACAACAAAGACAGAAACAACCTCCATCCTCAACACAACAAAGACAGAAACAAACTAAACATCCTCAACACAACAAAGACAGAAACAACCTCCATCCTCAACACAACAAAGACAGAAACAGCATGTTAAACAACCCCATCCTCAACACAACAAAGACAGAAACAGCATGTTAAACAACCTCCATCCTCAACACAACAAAGACAGAAACAAACTCCATCCTCAACACAACAAAGACAGAAACAACTCCATCCTCAACACAACAAAGACAGAAACAACCTCCATCCTCAACACAACAAAGACAGAAACAAACTCCAACAACAAAGACTCCATCCTCAACACAACAAAGACAGAAACAACCTCCATCCTCAACACAACAAAGACAGAAACAAACTCCATCCTCAACACAACAAAGACAGAAACCATCCTCAACACAACAAAGACAGAAACAAAAACTCCATCCTCAACACAACAAAGACAGAAACAACCTCCATCCTCAACACAACAAAGACAGAAACAAGCCCATCCTCAACACAACAAAGACAGAAACATCATGTTAAACAAACTCCATCCTCAACACAACAAAGACAGAAACAATCCTCAACACAACTCCATCCTCAACACAACAAAGACAGAAACAAACTCCATCCTCAACACAACAAAGACAGAAACAATGTTAAACTCCATCCTCAACACAACAAAGACAGAAACAACCTCCATCCTCAACACAACAAAGACAGAAACAACCTCCATCCTCAACACAACAAAGACACAATCCTCAACACAACAAAGACAGAAACAACCTCCATCCTCAACACAACAAAGACAGAAACAAACTCCATCCTCAAACAACCAGAAACAAACTCCATCCTCAACACAACAAAGACAGAAACAAACTCCATCCTCAACACAACAAAGACAGAAACACAACCTCCATCCTCAACACAACAAAGACAGAAACAGAAACAACCTCCATCCTCAACACAACAAAGACAGAAACAACTCCATCCTCTCCACAACAAAGACAGAAACAACCTCCATCCTCAACACAACAAAGACAGAAACAAACTCCACCCTCAACACAACAAAGACAGAAACAACCTCCATCCTCAACACAACAAAGACAGAAACAACCTCCATCCTCAACACAACAAAGACAGAAACAACCCCATCCTCTACACAACAAAGACAGAAACAACCTCCATCCTCAACACAACACAACAAAGACAGAAACAGCATGTTAAACAACCCCATCCTCAACACAACACAACAAAGACAAGCTAAGAGGATGCTGGCTGGTGATGCAGACATCATAACTTGCACCACACCATAGCTGTCCTGTATCATCTGAAACGTAGTGATGGATGAGCTTCTTTTGCTACAGTGATTGTCAGAAATGCAAGTAGCTGGGACATATTAAGATATTACAGCCCTCGTTTTAAAGAGAAAATTCTTAATTGTACATGACGGCCAAATGACATACTGTGATATTTCACAGAATTGATTAATTCATTTATTACAAATCATGCACCTCTGCAATGCACTGCTCCATATCACTTCAACATTACTTTGCTGACCCAGCAGAGAGAGTGAGAAGAGAGAGAGTGTGTGTGAAAGACAACATGCTTAGCTGTGTGTGTGTGTGTGTGTGTGTGTGTGTGTGTGTGTGTGTGTGTGTGTGTGTGTGTGTGTGTGTGTGTGTGTGTGTGTGTGTGTGTGTGTGTGTGTGTGTGTGTGTGTGTGTGTGTGTGTGTGTGTGTGTGTGTGTGTGTGTGTGTGTGTGTGTGTGTGTGTGTGTGTGTGTGTGTGTGTCTATGTTCCTGCATGCCTGTGTGTTCCAGAGAGAAAGAAGGGGAGAGAACCCCCTGCCATTGTAATGTGCTTTTTTGCCACCTCATCATAACCTGAGCTAAACCCCAGCACCTGTATTGTATTCATTATCCCCTGGCTCCATCCTTAACAGCCCAGCCTCAGCCTACCAGCCTTCAATCACACACTCATCGTGAGGGGAAAAAGCCCTTCTTAATGTTGCTTTTCAGATTTAAATTCCTGCCTTTAGCACGTCTCTCCGGAGGGAGAGAGCTCATTGTAAAACAAACTGTCTGGCTGTCACCAGCTCTGTGTAGGTGTAAATGCTCACATAGAGCTTGGCTGAATACATGAATATTTCAATAGGTGATTTAACCCAGTGTACATTACTTTGGAATGCAAAACGTCATGAGATGGGAGGCGGCTCTTACAGTCTCAATATCTCCACAGAGCTGTTTGAAACGATCAGAATGGACCCCTGCTCTGTCATGGGGAAAATGGGTTGAATTAGAGAGAAAAACATCCAACTGACAGCTTTGGTAATGCAAATACTCATTGGCCCCCCCTGAAAGAACGCAATAATGGTCAACTGCAATGTGATGGTATTAAAGATTATAATCACCATCACTGTGGTGTCTGGGGACAATGTATTGAGGCTGGCTGTGCAGTGCGTAGGCTGGCTGTCTGCAAATTGCAGGTTTTCCTCAGAGAAAAAGCCAAACAGCTCAGAAAAGAACAGTCTGTGACAGCTGAGTCCCACAAGCTTGTCAGACAGTATGTAACAAACATCACTTTGTATCACAGAGTTGGCTCCATCTGTATGTATGTCATTTATATACAGTATGTTCCATCTTTTTATCATGTGTGTGTCTATGTTTACACATCAGGACTGAGACAAAGTAAGGACAGTGAACATGAAGAGCTCTCTTTAGATATGAACAGTACCACTACAGAGAGTAATGACACTCTGAAAAAACTCCTCCTCTCTTTAGATATGAACAGTACCACTACAGAGAGTAATGACACTCTGAAAAACTCCTCCTCTCTTTAGATATGAACAGTACCACTACAGAGAGTAATGACACTCTGAAAACTCCTCTCTCTTTAGATATGAACAGTACCACTACAGAGAGTAATGACACTCTGAAAACTCCTCCTCTCTTTAGATATGAACAGTACATTTACATTTACATTTACATTTAAGTCATTTAGCAGACGCTCTTATCCAGAAGGCGACTTACAAATTAGTGCATACACCTTATGACAACCAGTGGAACAGCCACTTGCATCTAAATCTTGTTGGGGAAGGGGGGGAGAAGAGTTACTTACCCTTACTTACCCCTAGGTATTCCTTGAAGAGGTGGGGTTTCAGGTGTCTCCGGAAGGTGGTGATTGACTCCGCTGTCCTGGCGTCGTGAGGGAGTTTGTTCCACCATTGGGGGCCAGAGCAGCGAACAGTTTTGACTGGGCTGAGCGGGAACTGTACTTCCTCAGTGGTAGGGAGGCGAGCAGGCCAGAGGTGGATGAACGCAGTGCCCTTGTTTGGGTGTAGGGCCTGATCAGAGCCTGGAGGTACTGAGGTGCCGTTCCCCTCACAGCTCCGTAGGCGAGCACCATGGTCTTGTAGCGGATGCGAGCTTCAACTGGAAGCCAGTGGAGAGAGCGGAGGAGCGGGGTGACGTGAGAGAACTTGGGAAGGTTGAACACCAGACGGGCTGCGGCGTTCTGGATGAGTTGTAGGGGTTTAATGGCACAGGCAGGGAGCCCAGCCAACAGCGAGTTGCAGTAATCAAGACGGGAGATGACAAGTGCCTGGATTAGGACCTGCGCCGCTTCCTGTGTGAGGCAGGGTCGTACTCTGCGGATGTTGTAGAGCATGAACCTACAGGAACGGGACACCGCCTTGATGTTAGTTGAGAACGTCAGGGTGTTGTCCAGGATCACGCCAAGGTTCTTAGCGCTCTGGGAGGAGGACACAATGGAGTTGTCAACCGTGATGGCGAGATCATGGAACGGGCAGTCCTTCCCCGGGAGGAAGAGGAGCTCCGTCTTGCTGAGGTTCAGCTTGAGGTGGTGATCCGTCATCCACACTGATATGTCTGCCAGACATGCAGAGATGCGATTCGCCACCTGGTCATCAGAAGGGGGAAAGGAGAAGATTAATTGTGTGTCGTCTGCATAGCAATGATAGGAGAGACCATGTGAGGTTATGACAGAGCCAAGTGACTTGGTGTATAGCGAGAATAAGAGAGGGCCTAGAACAGAGCCCTGGGGGACACCAGTGGTGAGAGCGCGTGGTGAGGAGACAGATTCTCGCCACGCCACCTGGTAGGAGCGACCTGTCAGGTAGGACGCAATCCAAGCGTGGGCCGCGCCGGAGATGCCCAACTCGGAGAGGGTGGAGAGGAGGATCTGATGGTTCACAGTATCGAAGGCAGCCGATAGGTCTAGAAGGATGAGAGCAGAGGAGAGAGAGTTAGCTTTAGCAGTGCGGAGCGCCTCCGTGATACAGAGAAGAGCAGTCTCAGTTGAATGACTAGTCTTGAAACCTGACTGATTTGGATCAAGAAGGTCATTCTGAGAGAGATAGCGGTAGAGCTGGCCAAGGACGGCACGCTCAAGAGTTTTGGAGAGAAAAGAGAGAAGGGATACTGGTCTGTAGTTGTTGACATCGGAGGGATCGAGTGTAGGTTTTTTCAGAAGGGGTGCAACTCTCGCTCTCTTGAAGACGGGAGGGACGTAGCCAGCGGTCAGGGATGAGTTGATGAGCGAGGTGAGGTAAGGGAGAAGGTCTCCGGAAATGGTCTGGAGAAGAGAGGAGGGGATAGGGTCAAGCGGGCAGGTTGTTGGGCGGCCGGCCGTCACAAGACGCGAGATTTCATCTGGAGAGAGAGGGGAGAAAGAGGTCAGAGCATAGGGTAGGGCAGTGTGAGCAGAACCAGCGGTGTCGTTTGACTTAGCAAACGAGGATCGGATGTCATCGACCTTCTTTTCAAAATGGTTGACGAAGTCATCTGCAGAGAGGGAGGAGGGGGGATTCAGGAGGGAGGAGAAGGTGGCAAAGAGCTTCCTAGGGTTAGAGGCAGATGCTTGGAATTTAGAATGGTAGAAAGTGGCTTTAGCAGCAGAGACAGAGGAGGAAAATGTAGAGAGGAGGGAGTGAAAGGATGCCAGGTCCGCAGGGAGGCGAGTTTTCCTCCATTTCCGCTCGGCTGCCCGGAGCCCTGTTCTGTGAGCTCGCAATGAGTCGTCGAGCCACGGAGCGGGAGGGGAGGACCGAGCCGGCCTGGAGGATAGGGGACATAGAGAGTCAAAGGATGCAGTAAGGGAGGAGAGGAGGGTTGAGGAGGCAGAATCAGGAGATAGGTTGGAGAAAGTTTGAGCAGAGGGAAGAGATGATAGGATGGAAGAGGAGAGAGTAGCGGGGAGAGAGAGCGAAGGTTGGGACGGCGCGATACCATCCGAGTAGGGGCAGTGTGGGAAGTGTTGGATGAGAGCGAGAGGGAAAAGGATACAAGGTAGTGGTCGGAGACTTGGAGGGGAGTTGCAATGAGGTTAGTGGAAGAACAGCATCTAGTAAAGATGAGGTCAAGCGTATTGCCTGCCTTGTGAGTAGGGGGGAAGGTGAGAGGGTGAGGTCAAAAGAGGAGAGGAGTGGAAAGAAGGAGGCAGAGAGGAATGAGTCAAAGGTAGACGTGGGGAGGTTAAAGTCGCCCAGAACTGTGAGAGGTGAGCCGTCCTCAGGAAAGGAGCTTATCAAGGCATCAAGCTCATTGATGAACTCTCCGAGGGAACCTGGAGGGCGATAAATGATAAGGATGTTAAGCTTGAAAGGGCTGGTAACTGTGACAGCATGGAATTCAAAGGAGGCAATAGACAGATGGGTAAGGGGAGAAAGAGAGAAAGACCACTTGGGAGAGATGAGGATCCCGGTGCCACCACCCCGCTGACCAGAAGCTCTCGGGTGTGCGAGAACACGTGGGCGGACGAGGAGAGAGCAGTAGGAGTAGCAGTGTTATCTGTGGTGATCCATGTTTCCGTCAGTGCCAAGAAGTCAAGGGACTGGAGGGAGGCATAGGCTGAGATGAACTCTGCCTTGTTGGCCGCAGATCGGCAGTTCCAGAGGCTACCGGAGACCTGGAACTCCACGTGGGTCGTACGCGCTGGGACCACCAGATTAGGGTGGTCGCGGCCACGCGGTGTGGAGCGTTTGTATGGTCTGTGCAGAGAGGAGAGAACAGGGATAGACAGACACATAGTTGACAGGCTACAGAAAAGGCTACGCTAATGCAAGGAAATTGAATGACAAGTGGACTACACGTCTCGAATGTTCAGAAAGTTAAGCTTACGTAGCAAGAATCTTATTGACTAAAATGATTAAAATGATACAGTACTGCTAAAGTAGGCTAGCTGGCAGTAGCTGCGTTGTTGGCACTACACTAATCAAGTCGTTCCGTTGAGTGTAATAATTTCTACAGTGCTGCTATTCGGGGCTAGCTGGCTAGCTAGCAGTGTTGTTTACGTTACGTTGAGTTAAAAGAACGACAATAGCTGGCTAGCTAACCTAGGAAATCGCTCTAGACTACACAATTATCTTTGAAACAAAGACGGCTATGTAGCTAGCTATGTAGCTAGCTACGATCAAACAAATCAAACCGTTGTACTGTAATGAAATGAAAATGTGATACTCCCTGACCGGTGATTGAATTCGAATCAGTAGCCGTGTGGTGACGTTGGCTAGCTGTTAGCTGTTAGCTGTTGGCTAGCTAGCAGAGTCTCCTACGTTAAGGACGACAAATAGCTGGCTAGCGAACCTCAGTGAATTAAGATAATCACTCCAAGGCTACACACACTAAACTACACAATTATCTTGGAAACAAAGACAGCTATGTATCTTTAGATATGAACAGTACCACTACAGAGAGTAATGACACTCTGAAAAACTCCTCCTCTCTTTAGATATGAACAGTACCACTACAGAGAGTAATGACACTCTGAAAAACTCCTCCTCTCTTTAGATATGAACAGTACCACTACAGAGAGTAATGACACTCTGAAAAACTCCTCCTCTCACACACACACACACACACACACACACACACACACACACACACACACACACACACACACACACACACACACACACACACACACACACACACACACACACACACACACACACACATTCCACTGTGGCATTTATAGTTGTGATTTCCACCTGATGCATACCCAGTAGTGCACTATCTAGGGAATAGGGTGTCATTTGGGACACAATCTTTTCCTGCATGCATATGGATCCACTCTCTAACAACCCAACATAGCAGACTGGGTTGATGGGATTCTTCTTCAAGGCTTGTCATGTTAGCTCGTGACACAGTGGGGTTTTATTTCAACTCCTGCATAAGGCTTTTGATTCTGAACATACCAGGGTATTGGAGATGAACAAATACATGTCCTGTTCACACACTACCCAGGCCTTTATCAAACACAAAATAGACACCTTTGTTGCACACTAACAAATCTCCAGCACGTAGGCATCAAAAAAAGCCTCATTTATTTTAAGGAACATTTTTACTAGCAGTTAGTCTATTGCTTCATTGCCTTGTCCTGTGTACTCAGTCAGATTCCTGCACTCCTGTGTACTCAGTCAGATTCCTGCACTCCGGTGTACTCAGTCAGATTCCTGCACTCCAGTGTACTCAGTCAGATTCCTGCACTCCTGTGTACTCAGTCAGATTCCTGCACTCCTGTGTACTCAGTCAGATTCCTGCACTCCTGTGTACTCAGTCAGATTCCTGCACTCTGGTGTACTCAGTCAGATTCATGCACTCCTGTGTACTCAGTCAGATTCCGGCACTCCTGTGTACTCAGTCAGATTCCTGCACTCTGGTGTACTCAGTCAGATTCCTGCACTCCGGTGTACTCAGTCAGATTCCTGCACTCCGGTGTACTCAGTCAGATTCCTGCACTCCTGTGTACTCAGTCAGATTCCTGCACTCCTGTGTACTCAGTCAGATTCCTGCACTCCTGTGTACTCAGTCAGATTCCTGCACTCTGGTGTACTCAGTCAGATTCCTGCACTCCTGTGTACTCAGTCAGATTCCTGCACTCCGGTGTACTCAGTCAGATTCCTGCACTCCTGTGTACTCAGTCAGATTCCTGCACTCCTGTGTGTCACTCAGTCAGATTCCTGCACTCTGGTGTACTCAGTCAGATTCCTGCACTCCCTGTGTACTCAGTCAGATTCCTGCACTCCGGTGTACTCAGTCAGATTCCTGCACTCCGGTGTACTCAGTCAGATTCCTGCACTCCTGTGTACTCAGTCAGATTCCTGCACTCCTGTGTACTCAGTCAGATTCCTGCACTCCTGTGTACTCAGTCAGATTCCTGCACTCTGGTGTACTCAGTCAGATTCCTGCACTCCTGTGTACTCAGTCAGATTCCTGCACTCCGGTGTACTCAGTCAGATTCCTGCACTCCTGTGTACTCAGTCAGATTCCTGCACTCCTGTGTACTCAGTCAGATTCCTGCACTCCTGTGTACTCAGTCAGATTCCTGCACTCCTGTGTACTCAGTTAGATTCCTGCACTCCTGTGTACTCAGTCAGATTCCTGCAATCTTAGCTTACTTCCCTCAGAATCACATTGACAATTCATAATTACTGATCTTGATAAAGATACATTTAATATTTGTCTCGTCGTCAAGCTTAGCAGACCAAATTTTATGTCGGCTGCGGTGCCAGTGATTTGTTGCCATTTCACGACAACGGTAAGCCCAGTGATTTGGGTGAAGTTATGAGGCTGTTGATGAAGAAACGGTGGAGTTGTACTGGATGCAGCTGAGCACAACAGCAGCAGTCTGCAGCCCTCGTGATGCCTCTCTGTCTCCTTCCCCCTCTCTCTCCCCATCCACTCCCCCCCCTCTCCCCCCTTTCTCTCCCTCTCTCTCTCTCCCCCATCCCTCTCTCTCTATCTCTCCCCATACCCCCATTCTCTCTCTCTCTCCCTCTCCATCCCTCCCCATCCACCCTCTCTCTCTCCATCCACTCTCTCTATCTCCCATCCCTCTCTCTCGCTCTCTCTCTTCCCATCCCCTCTCTATCTCACCATCACTCTCACTCTCTCTCCCCCATCCCTCTCTCTATCTCTCCCCATCTCTCTCTCTCTCTCTCTCTCTCTCCCTCTTCATTATTTTAGTACGTTAGCTTCCATCTCCGCCCATCCTCCTCTCCTCTCTATTTTATTCCCAACCACTCTTAAACAAATCTCCCTTTTTCTTGTCTCTTTATATGAAAAAGCCATTATGATTAATTTGGGCCTTAGGGCATCAGACCGCTCTCTCTCTCTCCTTCTTTCTTCCTCTCGCTCTTTAGCTCTCACTTACATACACACACACTCTTTCTCTCTCCCCCTCTCTCGCATATACACAATAATAATACTCTACATTTAGTGCAGACATCCACAGAATGTAGGACAGCTTGCTTTAAAATCCAAGAAAAGTACTATAGCTAATGCAACAACATCAAAACACAATCTATATGGTTCACATTCCTGGGTAAATAAACAATGGAATTACAAGTATCCATGACAAAACTTTGCATTACAGACAAATGCCAGTATGTTATTATGTGCTGTGGAGGTACTTAGGGCAACGAGGTCGGGACCATCACCCATTTTCCCTGAGTGTCCAATGATGAAACTCAATTGTCTGCATCCAGTCAGAATTGCATAAGGCCCAGCATACACAGCGAGACGAAGAACAGCTGACATAATTACCCCATTAAACACTAATGTTCCCACATCCTCTGAGTATGACTTTCCCTGGGGGTGTCCCAAATGGTACCCTATTTCCTGTACAGTGCACTACTATTGACCAGAGCCCTGTGTTTATAGTGCACTACTGTTGACCAGAGCCCTGTGTTTATAGTGCACTACTATTGACCAGAGCCCTGTGTTTATAGTGCACTACTATTGACAAGAGCCCTGTGTTTATAGTGCACTATAAAGGAAAAAAGGTGCCATTTGGGACACAGACACTATGTTGGTCACTGGGGCTACAAAACATTGCTCTGTTCCTCTCCCTGAGACATCCATTCAGAGCTGCACCTCCTGGTGATATTACATATCATAGCCAGGGTTCCTTTCATTTCCTCACTTGAGCCGTTCCCTCCCGGCTAGTGCGCGGCTGGGGGAGGGCTGGGGCCCCTACACCCACCCACTCAGCATAGGATCGGCCCGGTCCAGCCTGCCTCTCCCTCATTACTCCCAGTGTCTTCCTGAAAAAGCACTTTTAAGCGTCTTAATTGCATTTGGGAGATAACCCTGTGGGTCAGTGACTGGAAGCCGGCCCATATAGAGCAGCGGGCGGCAGGGCAGGGCCGGCCTCTTTGCTTTAAATCAATGGACCATCCAGGCCTAATGCAGCTCCGGGCAGCTCCTCAGGAACCATTAGGACTATTAGTGCAGGGCTGGCAGGATATTTATGGGCCACGGCTGCAGGGTGGTGGTGGTGGTGGTGTGCAGCATGTCTGCTAGCCCAGTGAGAGGAAGAAGTGGGGGCCAAGGCCTCCTCATGCTGTGGGGTCAGCACTCCAAGCAGGGGTGATACATACAGCAGGGTGGGCTAACGGGAGCTACGACGCTGGAAAAACAGCCGACTGCAGCCCCCGTCCGCACAACTGATGGGCCAGCCTCTGGCAATTAACTCACGCCTGACAGGTTGTGGGAATTGAGTGTTTGTGTGTTTGACTGACTGACTGGCTGACTGACTGACTAACTGGCTGACTGTATGATGAGTCAACCACAGGGTCAAGCTGTTTAGATGCATCAGTTCAACTTCTTCATGTAGACTTGAGATTCACTTATTATTATGGCTGTGTGTCCCTCCAGTCTGATGGCTGATTCCTCTTTCATTTCTCTGGGAAGATGCAGCAGCCGAGTCAGCGTTTGGTAGCTGGGGGTTATGGCAGACTATAGAAGAGAGGAGAAAGTAGCAATATAAAGTGTTGAATAGAGTTCTTCAAGTCAGTAAAAAACACTTTTACCTGAGCTCATTTCGCTATCTCTTTCCCTCTGCAGATACACTACATGGCCAAAAGTATGTGGACACGGCCTGTCAAACAACTCATTCCAAAATCATGGGCATTAATATGTAGATGCTGCTGTAACAGCCTCCCCTCTTCTGGGAAGGCTCCCCAAAAGATGTTGAAACATTGCTGCAGGGACTTGCTTCCATTCAGCCACAAGAGCTTGAGGTCGGGCACTGATGTTGGATGATTAGGCCTCTGGCTCACAGTTGGCATTCCAATTCATCCCAAAGGTGTTTGATGAGGTTGATCTCAACAAACCATTTCAGAATAGACCTCGCTTTGTGCATGGGGGCATTGTCATATTGAAACAGGAAAGGGCCTTACCCAAACTGTTGCCACAAAGTTTGAAGCACAGAATTGTCAATGATGGCCTAAGAACAGTGGGTTAACTGCCTGCTCAGCGGCAGAACAACAGATTTGTTTGTACCTTGTCAGCTCGGGGATTTGATCTTGCAACCTCTTGGTTACTAGTCCAACACTCTAACCACTAGGCTACCTGCCACCCCCAAAGGTGGAATCCTGTGAAAGTGCCACGATGAAAGTCACTGTGCTCTTCAGCAAGGCCATTCTACTGCCAATGTTTGTCTATGGAGATTGCATGGCTGTGTACTCAATTTTATACACCTATCAGTAACAGGTATGCCTGAAATTGCAGAATCCACTAATTTGAAGGGGTGTCCACATACTTTTGTATATATAATGTTTCACAGCCAGGCTGTCAAGCTGTCTACTTCAGCTCACGTCTAGGGTTTTCATTGTCAATAATGACGACATTAGCACGCGGTCACCTCACCTGAACACTTCCACACTGCCAGCAGGTGTTCTGAGACACAGCGACACACAACTCCCAGCTCTGTCGCCACGGATACCTAAGTGTGTTTTAAGTGTTATAAATGTCAACTTAATGCCCCGCGTGTGACACACACTGTGACACACACACTGTGAAGCGTGTACACACACACACATCTACTGTACCATCATGTTTTATGGATTTTTCACAGGCCTGTTTCTTTTGTTTTATGCTCCCCCACACACCGTCTCCAGTCACTTGTATTTTTAGTCGTGCTTCCGGAAGAATCTGACACAACCAGCCCTGCACAGCGGATTGATTTCACTCACTCTCTCCCTCCATCTGTCTTTCTCTTCTTGCTATCTCTCTCTATTTCTACATCTCTTTCTCTATATTCCTCCTTCTCTTTATCTATCCTTCTCTTGCTATCTCTCTCTATTTCTACATATCTTTCTCTTTATCTATCCTTCTCTTGCTCTCTTTCTCTATATTCCTCCTCTTTATCTCTCTGTTTCTACATCTCTTTCTCTATATTCCTCCTCTTTATCTATCCTTGCGCTCTCTTTCTATTTCTACATATCTTTCTCTTGCTATCTCTTTCTCTATATTCCTCCTCTTTATCTATCCTTCTCTTGCTATCTCTCTGTTTCTACATCTCTTTCTCTATATTCCTCCTTCTCTTGCTATCTCTCTATTTCTACATCTCTTTCTCTATATTCCTCCTTCTCTTTATCTATCCTTCTCTTGTGCTCTCTATTTCTACATCTCTTTCTCTATATTCCTCCTCTTTATCTATCCTTCTCTTGCTATCTCTCTCTATTTCTACATATCTTTCTCTTTATCTATCATTCTCTTGCTCTTTCTCTATATTCCTCTTTATCTATCCTTCTCTTGCTATCTCTCTGTTTCTACATATCTTTCTCTTTATCTATCCTTCTCTTGCTCTTTCTCTATATTCCTCTTTATCTATCCTTCTCTTGCTATCTCTCTCTATTTCTACATATCTTTCTCTTTATCTATCCTTCTCTTGCTCTTTCTCTATATTCCTCTTTATCTATCCTTCTCTTGCTATCTCTCTGTTTCTACATCTCTTTCTCTATATTCCTCCTCTTTATCTATCCTTCTCTTGCGCTCTCTCTATTTCTCCATCACTTTCTCTATATTCCTCCTTCTCTTTATCTATCCTTCTCTTGCACTCTCTCTCATCTTCCCTCCATTTGTTCCTCTATACACAGTATATTTTTGACTTTCTCAATCTCTCAATATTTCTGTCTGTCTCCCTCCATCTCTCCATGTGGCCTGTAACAGAAGCAGAGCTGTGCTGTGAGTTGTGATCTGTGTGGAAAGAGAGGAAGTCTCCCAGTGTGGAAGTCATGACAGGTAAAGAGAGGGAAGACATGGAGTCTCCCAGTGTGGAAGACAAGACATGGAGTCTCCCAGTGTGGAAGACAAGACATGGAGTCTCCCAGTGTGGAAGACAAGACATGGAGTCTCCCAGTGTGGAAGACAAGACATGGAGTCTCCCAGTGTGGAAGACAAGACATGGAGTCTCCCAGTGTGGAAGACAAGACATGGAGTCTCCCAGTGTGGAAGACAAGACATGGAGTCTCCCAGTGTGGAAGACAAGACATGTAAAGAGAGGGAAGAGATGGAGTCTCCCAGTGTGGAAGACATGACATGGAGTCTCCCAGTGTGGAAGACATGACAGGTAAAGAGAGGGAAGAGATGGAGTCTCCCAGTGTGGAAGACATGACATGGAGTCTCCCAGTGTGGAAGACATAACAGGTAAAGAGAGGGAAGACAAGGAGTCTCCCAGTGTGGAAGACAAGAGAAGACAGGCCTGCTGCAGCTGAGAGGCAGCATCTGCAGGGCTACAGACACACAGTACTTTTCCACTGACACCTTTCATCTCCTTTTCACATTCATCCTTCAATGAAAAAACAAATAAGTTCTGGAAAGCAGTTTGTGTGGCAGGTGAACCAATTCTTTAATCAGGATGTCAGTTTTCTGGAAAATCAGCAGGTCTAACAGGGGAATGACAATGAGAGAAGAGAAGAGCGATAGGACAGAGGAAGAGGTGGTTGCTCTTCCTCCTCTACTGTCGATGCCCATTTAGCTTTATTCGATGACGTGGCTACTCCCTCGATGACGTGGCTACTCCCTCGATGACGTGGCTACTCCCTCGATGACACAAACAAGTGCATTTCTCAGGAGTCCAGGAGTCTTCTCAGCAGTGGAATGCAGTGCTTCCTTAGCTGCCTTGTAGTTGTATTCACACTGCCAGATAACATCCCTATAGGAGGGAGCTTTCAAAGCCTCTGCGTCAAATGGATGTGTCATGCTCAAACTGTTATCACCATGGCTTTCATTGAATGTGACCTGTCCTGAACTATGAAGAGTACAGCGACATCATCTCCATTCTGAACGAGGAGAGCAGAGGGGGAGAATGTTTCAATTTAGATATTCATCTGACGTTCCGTCTTCCTTTTGGTGTTTGTACTGGCTCAACAATCATAACGATTTGTATAACACTTTGTTTCTAACTAAGTGCTGGACATAAAATAATGAAACAGACAAAGGATAATGAAAAAAAGATAGCTAATTAAAATCATACATTAAAAGCATTTTTATAAATGTGAGATGACATGAGATGATATAAGATATGACATAAGGGTGAATATTGTAACCAAATACTGTCAAAACATATCGTGCTTGTATGCAGTGAATTGAAGGTTCCGTACACCTCCTACAGTACTTAACATATTGATGTAGAATGTCCCTCTGCAAACAGAGCCATATGTCAGTACCATTTTTATTGAACAACTATCACATCCTTCTGGTGAATGAATGGATACTGCTTCATGGATCGTCTTCGTTTAGAGACTAAACAAATCTTGACATTTAGAGAAAGTATTAGGCACTAACAGATGCAGGCGATAAGACTAGTGGTGCAGATTGGGAAGTCGTGTGATGCAACCTGGTGTCTAGACAGAGCGCAGATTTAAGCCCTGGAAGTCAGAGAAGGTCTTGCCTAAAGGATAGGACTCATGGTACCATGTGTGTGAGAGATATGGGGGTGGCAGTGGAAACGCTAGCTGCTGCAGAGCCTTAGTGTACACTGTCTGTCAATGTAGTCTGAGAGGAAGGAGGGGGAGAGAAAGAAGGGGGGTGACGACTGGCAGAATATAATAAATTCGATCTAATATAGGCGCCACGCTGGTTTCCTAGCAACCGCGCCCGCACCCCGTCTGGCCTGTTTGCTCTGTAAGCGGCCTCCTCTAGCCCCATGTCAGGTTCATACATACTGCACTATAGCTGCACTACATAGTACTGCAGTTCTAGACCCTTTACTGTAAACCAGGTTCATACATACTGCACTGTAGCTACACTACATAGTACTGCAGTTCTAGACCCTTTACTGTAAACCAGGTTCATACATACTGCACTGTAGCTACACTACATAGTACTGCAGTTCTAGACCCTTTACTGTAAACCAGGTTCATACATACTGCACTGTCGCTGCACTACATAGTACTGCAGTTCTAGACCCTTTACTGTAAACCAGGTTCATACATACTGCACTGTAGCTACACTACATAGTACTGCAGTTCTAGACCCTTTACTGTAAACCAGGTTCATACATACTGCACTGTAGCTACACTACATAGTACTGCAGTTCTAGACCCTTTACTGTAAACCAGGTTCATACATACTGCACTGTAGCTACACTACATAGTACTGCAGTTCTAGACCCTTTACTGTAAACCAGGTTCATACATACTGCACTGTAGCTACACTACATAGTACTGCAGTTCTAGACCCTTTACTGTAAACCAGGTTCGAATATTGCATTCAGGAAAGTATTCAGACTCTGACTTTTCAAAATGTTGTTACATTACAGCCTGATTCTAAAATAAATATTTTTAAATGTCCATCAATCTACACACAATATCCCATAATGACAAAGCGAAAACAGGTTAAAAAAAACATTTCAACAAATACCTTATTTCCATACAGTACCAGTCAAAAGTTTGGACAAACCTACAATCTACTCATTCAATGTTTTTTTCTTTATTTTTACTATTGTCTACATTGTAGAATAATAGTGAAGACATCAAAACTATGTAATAACACATATGGAATCAGGTAGATTCTTCTAATAGCCACCCTTTACCTTGATGACAGCTTTGCACACTTGGCATTCTCTCAACCAGCTTCATGAGGTAGTTACTTGGAATGCATTTCTATTAACAGGTGTACCTTGTTAAAAGTTACTTTGTGGAATTTCTTTCCATCTTAATGCGTTTGAGCCAATCAGTGTGTGTTGTGACAAGGTAGGAGTGTATACAGAAGATAGCGCTATTTCGGTAAAAGACCAGGTCCATATTATGGCAAGAACAGCTCAAATAAGCAAAGATAATGATTGTATTGTCACATCCAGGTGCAGTGAAATGTGTTGATTTACAGGATCAGCCATAGTAGTACAATGCCCCTGGAGCAAATTAGGGTTAAGTGCCTTGCTCAAGGGCACGTCAACTGATTTTTCACCTTATAAGCGCGGGCATTCGAACCAGCGACCTTTCGGTTACTGACCCAACGCTCTAACCGCTAGGCGTGCCGCCCTACACCCACCCTGTATACATTACTGTAAGTGCACACTGCACCACTCTGCATCTTAGCTTTCACCTAAGGAAGTAGAGTATCCTATACCATCGGCTCTTTCCTTAGAAGTCTGTACTATTTCCATACGAGTTTGCACATTTTCATACAGCATTCATGGACAATTGATCCGGGGCTGAACCAATAAGGATAGGATATCACTGTTAACATTGGAAACGTCTTTGTCCGGACACATTTTCAGCACCACATTCTACCCTCAGAGCTTCTGCCTCTCCCTTGTCCTAATTCACCCTCACTGTAAGCAGGTTAGCGTTGTCGTCATGAATCTTCTTCTGGAGGCAGCTCTGCTGTGAGTGGTCACTGGCTGGCACAGCCAGTCATAAAATCTCACTTTAAACCTAACGTTAAGCATACTGCTAACCTGAAATGAAGCCCAAATAGCTAATTTTAAACCTAACGTTAAGCATACTGCTAACCTGAAATGAAGCCCAAATAGCTAATTTTAAACCTAACGTTAAGCATACTGCTAACCTGAAATGAAGCCCAGATAGCTCATTTTAAACCTAACGTTAAGCATACTACTAACCTGAAATGAAGCCCAGATAGCTCATTTTTGTTTTCATACATTTTAACAATATTGCCAATTTTGACTTTGCAGCTAGGAAATCTTTCAGTTGGGCCTCCAGGACAAGACTCATCCCAATAAACGTCAACCTGCTCACTGTAATGGAGCAAGTTAAAATGCAACGCTGCAGCCCTTTCTTCTTTAGCCTATGGCAGCCATATATAGACCCTAATGCAGAAAAATACCATTCTTCCTTTTACACAGCCTATTGATATTTTAAGTGGTCATAGGATGAGAAGCAGAACTGAATGATGTAACATTGACCTTGATGAGTCGCTAACTGCACTTCAGCAAGGCAGGCACCCTCCATTCCCTTCCTGATCTGAGGGAGGTTTCCCTCTAGTGGTCATGTACTGAAATACAAGGCCTGACCTCATCACAGATACGAACCATTACTCTTACTAACCGACAGTTGGCAGCTCTGACATGTCAACAGGGTTGGAGGAAATATTGATAAATGTTCACCTTTGCTTTACTCCATTTTAGAGCACAATAACAAATAACCCAGACTGGTGTAAAGTCTACCCCTGAACGTCATACTGATGTCCATGTTGCAGTTTGTACTTTTATGGGTACTAAAAAGCTCCCATGTTCTTCCTCTGGAGCTCTGACGACCACATTTCACACAGTGGGGATCATCTCTCTCAAAGGAACAATTCATAGGAACGAAAGCAGTTGAGATTAGCTCTCCTCTTTGAACAGAAATCAGTGTGGATAAAAAATGCTTGATAAAGTCACTGTGACAACAAGTTATTTTACTGCAGTAATTTTGAAGTGTAACTACAGTTATACTGCACTCTGACTGCAGTACACTTCAGTTATTCTGCAATTACTTTTAGTTACTCCCCTTTTACTGCAGTTACTCCCCTTTTACTGCAGTTACTCCCCTTTTACTGCAGTTACTCCCCTTTTACTGCAGTTACTCCCCTTTTACTGCAGTATTTTTTCGTAAAGGTGGTTTTCAGACAGAATGCCTATGAGAGTTGTAGTGTTTAATACTGAAATATTGTTGATCTTCACAACACAAGTCTAAATATACATGTGTTACAACAAAGGACACCAAAATCATAATATAATCTTTATTATTTACAGGTATTTTACAATACATGAATAGAGAAGCACCATTTTTTCTTCCCCACGGTAATTGACTTGTGATTGGAGACTTACAATGATATACAGGACAACAATACAAAGGCATCCACATGTTCAGGAGTTAATCAAACCGTATCCTTGGGCTCAGCACATCTAGTAAATGGTGCTTTAGATTTTTTTTAAAGGTTGCACTGGGTAAAGTGGCTGTAAAAGTCTAAGTAACCCACCCAATCTGCAACTTCACACAGAGATATTAGCTGTCACCTATATGAAATAAGAGGACAGGCTGCTATAGCTATGCTAACTGATCTTAGACCTAGATACTGTGCTTTTCTAGACACCCTGGACAGGTGCCTAATAATACTATCAAATACTGTTGCAATGAATGAATGGGATTTATTGAGGCCCTTATTGAGAACCTTCTTTCCCCACAATGGCAGCTGAGAAGAATGGAGTAGTTATCTTCAATTCAATTCTGATGCTTTGTTTTCCTTCACCTGCACACGCTAGCTATTAATAAGTGGATTATTTTAACACTAGACCACAACAAGAGCCAAAACACTATGAATGAGAAATAATTAGAACATCTTGAAGTGAAAACGACCACTTGCAAAAGGACCCATAAAAAGACAAGACCAAAAAGCAGCAGCAATGACTGTAGTCCCTGGTCACATACTAGGTCATTAACAAGGCACTTCGGTTGTCATGGGGAAATCTTTTTATATTTGGTATTTATTTAACCTTGATTTAACTACGCAAGTCAGTTAAGAAGAAATTCTTATTTGCAATGACGGCCTACCCCGGCCAAACCCTAACGATGCTGGGCCAATTGTGTGCCGCCCTATGGGACTACCAATCACGGCCTACCCCAGCCCAACCCTAACGACACTGGGCCAATTGTGCGCCGCCCTATGGGACTGCCAATGACGGCCTACCCCGGCCCAACCCTAACGACGCTGGGCCAATTGTGCGCCGCCCTAGGGGACTGCCAATCACGGCCTACCCCGGCCAAACCCTAACGACGCTGGGCCAAATTGTGCGCCGCCCTATGGGACTGCCAATCACAGCTGGTTGTGATACAGCCTGGAACTGAGATGAAGCACTGAGATGAAGCACTGAGATGAAGCACTGAGATGAAGTGCCTTAGACCGCTGTGCCACTCAGGAGCCCATTAGCAAAACCAGAGGTCTAGAAGTTCCACAATCGTGTGTATTTAAATCAAAACTCTATGGTCCGTGGTCATATCTACATGAGCTGTTATGACGCAAATGAAACATAAATAATCTCACGAAGGATCTTTGACAGAATGAGAATAATCCACAAGTGGTCAAATTGTAGTCTATATCGTTCTGAGAATCACATTTCTTCAAACAGCAGATTAAAAGCTGACACACTCATCACAAAATGTCCAAAATCCCGACAAGCAGTAACAACTATGAGCCATTCTCTTTAGTCAGTAGAATGAATACAAAAGTGTCAAACCAAACAATCCAGGAGAATCATCTTTTCAACACGGGGTCCTTCCCTAGTTAGCAGGTCTGCTGTGCTGGTGGTGGTAGGTCTATTACTGAGGACCTAAAGTGAGGATGATCGAGGTAAAATAAAGCCCTATTGAGCTGTTTGCCCAGTCCTCTCTGATCCTCACAGATCACATGCTCACTGAGAGGACAAGCTCTGGGCATGACAGGTATAACACGTCACTCTCCGCAGGTTAACTAGTGCCCCCCCCTCAGCCCAGCGCGTCACACACCTGAAGCACTCTGTGGTTGAAGTCCTCTGGCTGGTCAGCATAGACGTAGTGGCCCGCCCCTCTGATAGCCTGGGAGAGAGGAGGAATAGAAATATGAGATCAGATACACATTCTGGAAAATCATATTCATCTAGGATTTAACACTTCAATTCACTTTTTTCCTGCCACCTGCTGAATAAATGGGAATATAAAAGCTGAGCCAGCTGTCTCACGCATTACTAGACAACCACACACAGACAGCATCTTAAGTGTTCAGCTTAAAGGAATTCAAACGTGCTATGATCTCCACATGAGAGTTTGGCCTCATTCCTTTGATAGCGTTGCCCGAGTTACCGTCGATGCTGGAGGCGTGACCCATATATCACAGTAATAGGGATGTCAGCATGGAGCAGGCCAATCCTCTGCAGCATAGGCCTCTCTGGCCCACCCGCATGGGATGGTCATGTTCTTGAAGGCTGTCTCACCACTGCAACAGAGTAAACAAACATGAATATTACTAAAGAGGGAGAAGTACAGCAGTAAGGTATACGATAGTCTGATCTTCTCAGAATAATCCTTAATAAGCAGCTACATTGAACTCACCACTACAACAGAGTAAAACTAACATTATCACTGAAATAAGGGTGTGAGAAATGAAAACCACAGCCTATATTACAAAGCATTTCAGAATTGAAGTGCTTCCTGTACATATAGTCATATTAATCTTAATCATAACATCTTCTTCATTATGGTCTAAGAGGAAAACATTGGAATTGAACTGTATTGAAACTCACTCAGACTGAGACTGTAAATACAGGCCCAGAGTAAGTGGAGATAAAAATCCAGTGAACTCAAACAGGAACTAAATAGAGAGAGAGAGAGAGGGACTAACCTGGGAGTCTGGACGTTCAGATGATAGATATACTCTGTGACCGTGTCGTCGTTGAACATGGACAAGTATTTCTTCTTGAAGTCTGGTCTTAGAGTTGAAACAAGTGTGGGACCTTGAAGAACAAAGGAGGTGGGTTTGAATGCTGGTTAAAAACTCCATCCCATAAACAATGCAGTCATCCAGTCAGACAGGTATGTAATTGAAATGTAATTTGCAGTAGTATTTCTACGTCTGTCATCCATCTAGTTAGACAGGCTGCCAGTCTTACCCAGTGGCCCCACCAGACGTAGCCCTGCCAGGGGGTTGAACGGGCTCAACATGGCTCCCAGGGCTTTGATCCACACCGGGATGGGCCTGTCCTGGTCTTCTGTGTCTGGACGCTCAGGTAAGCCCCACGGCTCAACCAGCAGCATGTGCTTTACCCTAGGACAGTGAAGAGGGAAAGGTCAGCCCCACGGCAGCATGTGCTTTACCCTACCAGTGAAGAGGGAAAGGTCAGCCCCATGTGCTTTACCCTACAGGACAGTGAAGAGGAAAGGTCAGCCCCACGGCTCAACCAGCACCATGTGCTTTACACTACAGGACAGTGAAGAGGAAAGGTCAGCCCCACGGCTCAACCAGCCCCATGTGTTGCACCCTACAGGACAGTGAAGAGGAAAGGTCAGCCCCACGGCTCAACCAGCCGCATGTGCTTTACCCTACAGGACAGTGAAGGGGAAAGGTCAGCCCCACGGCTCAACCAGCACCATGTGTTGCACCCTACAGGACAGTGAAGAGGAAAGGTCAGCCCCACGGCTCAACCAGCACCATGTGTTGCACCCTACAGGACAGTGAAGAGGAAAGGTCAGCCCCACGGCTCAACCAGCAGCATGTGCTGCACCCTACAGGACAGTGAAGAGGAAAGGTCAGCCCCACGGCTCAACCAGCAGCATGTGTTGCACCCTACAGGACAGTGAAGAGGAAAGGTCAGCCCCACGGCTCAACCAGCACCATGTGCTGCACCCTACAGGACAGTGAAGAGGAAAGGTCAGCCCCACAGCTCAACCAGCACCATGTGCTTTACCCTTCAGGACAGTGAAGAGGAAAGGTCAGCCCCACAGCTCAACCAGCACCATGTGCTTTACCCTTCAGGACAGTGAAGAGGAAAGGTCAGCCCCACGGCTCAACCAGCAGCATGTGCTTTACCCTTCAGGACAGTGAAGAGGAAAGGTCAGCCCCACAGCTCAACCAGCACCATGTGCTTTACCCTACAGGACAGTGAAGAGGAAAGGTCAGCCCCACGGCTCAACCAGCACCATGTGCTTTACACTACAGGACAGTGAAGAGGAAAGGTCAGCCCCACGGCTCAACCAGCACCATGTGCTTTACCCTACAGGACAGTGAAGAGGAAAGGTCAGCCCCACAGCTCAACCAGCACCATGTGCTTTACCCTACAGGACAGTGAAGAGGAAAGGTCAGCCCCACGGCTCAACCAGCACCATGTGTTGCAAGAGGAAAGGTCACCTCACAGGACAGTGAAGAGGAAAGGTCAGCCCCACAGCTCAACCAGCACCATGTGTTGCACCCTACAGGACAGTGAAGAGGAAAGGTCAGCCCCACGGTTCAACCAGCAGCATGCAGCATGCTTTACCCTACAGGACAGTGAAGAGGAAAGGTCAGCCCCACGGCTCAACCAGCACCATGTGCTTTACCCTACAGGACAGTGAAGAAGAAAGGTCAGCCCCACAGCTCAACCAGCACCATGTGCAGGACATGAAGGGGAAAGGTGCTCAACCAGCACCATGTGTTGCACCCTACAGGACAGTGAAGAGGAAAGGTCAGCCCCACGGCTCAACCAGCACCATGTGTTGCACCCTACAGGACAGTGAAGAGGAAAGGTCAGCCCCACGGCTCAACCAGCACCATGTGCTTTACCCTACAGGACAGTGAAGAGGAAAGGTCAGCCCCACGGCTCAACCAGCACCATGTGTTGCACCCTACAGGACAGTGAAGAGGAAAGGTCAGCCCCACGGCTCAACCAGCACCACGTGTTGCACCCTAC
This sequence comes from Oncorhynchus keta, assembly GCF_023373465.1. Classification (NCBI taxonomy): domain Eukaryota; kingdom Metazoa; phylum Chordata; class Actinopteri; order Salmoniformes; family Salmonidae; genus Oncorhynchus; species Oncorhynchus keta. Next base: position 211,481 of record NW_026283448.1, on the reverse strand, counting down.
AGGACAGTGAAGAAGAAAGGTCAGCCCCACGGCTCAACCAGCACCATGTGTTGCACCCTACAGGACAGTGAAGAGGAAATACCATACTCCATCAACACCAATCTGAAATAACTGAAACGCCTCTATGGTGGTGAACAAAATAAGTTGAGGCTATTGAAAGATCTGGAAAGGAAATAATCTAAACCACTAGGGCACAGTTTATTAAGTGATCTGTCCATCGGTGAACTGAACAGGGGAAATAAAGGCGGCATTTAGACAGGCAGACCAATTCTGATATTTTTTCCCTAATTGGTCTTTTGACCAATCAGATCAGCTCTGAAAAAAAACTGATGTGAAAAGATCAGTGATCAAAAGACCAATTAGTGAAAATAATAACAGAATTGGGCTGCCTGTATAAACATAGCCAAAGTGCCCCAGTCAGATTAAGAGCATTTTTGAATACTAGAAGAAGAACAGGATGTGGCTGGCTGCTGGCTGGAATACTAGAAGGACAGGATGTGGCTGGCTGGCTGGCTGCTTGAATACTAGAAGGACAGGATGTGGCTGGCTGGCTGGCTGGCTTGAATACTAGAAGGACAGGATGTGGCTGGCTGGCTGGCTGCTTGAATACTAGAAGGACAGGATGTGGCTGGCTGGCTGGCTGCTTGAATACTAGAAGGACAGGATGTGGCTGGCTGGCTGGCTTGAATACTAGAAGGACAGGATGTGGCTGGCTGGCTGCTTTGAATACTAGAAGGACAGGATGTGGCTGGCTGGCTGGCTTTGAATACTAGAAGGACAGGATGTGGCTGGCTGGCTGGCTGTGGCTGGCTTGAATACTAGAAGGACAGGATGTGGCTGGCTGGCTGGCTGCTGAATACTAGAAGGACAGGATGTGGCTGGCTGGCTGGCTGCTTGAATACTAGAAGGACAGGATGTGGCTGGCTGGCTGGCTGCTTGAATACTAGAAGGACAGGATGTGGCTGGCTGGCTGGCTGCTTGAATACTAGAAGGACAGGATGTGGCTGGCTGGCTGGCTGCTGAATACTAGAAGGACAGGATGTGGCTGGCTGGCTGCTTGAATACTAGAAGGACAGGATGTGGCTGGCTGGCTGCTTGAATACTAGAAGGACAGGATGTGGCTGGCTGGCTGCTTGAATACTAGAAGGACAGGATGTGGCTGGCTGGCTGCTTGAATACTAAAAGGACAGGATGTGGCTGGCTGGCTGCTTGAATACTAGAAGGACAGGATGTGGCTGGCTGGCTGCTTTAATACTAAAAGGACAGGATGTGGCTGGCTGGCTGCTTTAATACTAGAAAGGACAGGATGTGGCTGGCTGGCTGGCTGAATACTAGAAGGACAGGATGTGGCTGGCTGGCTGGCTGCTTTAAGCTGTTCTGATCTGAGTGTGATGAGGTTTTGGAGACATTTATAATGAGTTCGGTACCTGCTGAAATCTTAGCAACACAGTGAGAGAAGATGATTCAGTTGAGATACAGCAAAGAGGGGACACTTTTTAAGGACATTCATGTTGTTATCAGAGGTTAGCACCTGCATACCAACATCCCGTGAGGTCTGGGGTGTACAGTATTAGTCAAGCATAGGAGGGTGAACCAAGGACTGGCTAAATACATGTAGTATTCTATCTTTAACCAAGGAGGTGGCTAAATACTAAGGAATAAAACAACCATTCATATTGAAACCTGTCTATGGTTGTGAACTGGGGAAAGTTGAGTGGTGTCAGGTGATACTTGCCTGGTGGGATACTTGAGCGAATAAGCAGCTGCCAAATAACCTCCAAAGTTATGTCCCAGCATGACCATGGCTTCCAGGCCGACTTTAGCCCTCCACTGCTCGATGGAGTCCACAAACTGGGCCTCAGCCTCCTTGGCGTCGGAGCTGAAGTAGGGCCTGCTGCTCTGGCCGAAGCCCAGCAGGTCAAAGGCATAGACGGGCCTCTATTATTAACAACAATAATAATGAAAATCATTTTATTTATAAAGGCACTACACAACATGATAAAACTTACTAAAAATAGAAGTCAGTGTTAAAAAGAAAGCGTACACTAGTTTCTATCTAGACTCTGTCGTACTACACCCCTTTACATGGTCTCTCTGAGGAGAACTTCCTGAGGCTTTCCAACGCTACAAGAGAAGCCTGTGCTTCAGAAACTGACCTGTTGGGCCAGGGCGTCTAGGTTGAGGGCCCACAGGCCCACCCCTCCACCGAAGCCATGCAGCAGCACCAGGGGAGTCTGGTTCTTCATGTTTCTATTCAATGTGAGGGTCCACAGCATGTTACCATCCGAGATTGGGACATACTGCTGGGACACCTTGCCTGTGATGCCTGGGGATGAGAAGGATCCACACATAATAATCCACAAATTGGCCATGGCTGGAAATACAGTGATGGTAAAGGAGAGAGGAATTCCTTACATTGCAGCATCTTCTCCTCTGCAGTCTTGAGCTGGTTCTGGGAGGTGGGGCACCAGGAGGGCAGCCAGCTGGTGATCCATGCCGTGAAGTCCAGGACCTGCATAGACACAAACACAACTCATCAACCAGCCTAGGCTATAGCCTATACGGTCTGGGATTACATTGGTAGTCAGGAGTCATGTTGCTGACGGTTGTAATATTTCACAGCAAAAGGAGACGAGACATTAAATGTACAAAAACAACAAGTTGTAAACATGCTTCGGGGATAGGTGGAAATAAAATGACATGCAGGGTTTGTTATTGAACTGCCAGGGATGTTACTTCCTGCCTCAAGCACTGCATGCAGCAGGGAGTTAGAGCAGCACGAGCAGCATATGAGTGGGGTGCAGCCGAGGAGGTGGAGTTAGTCTGACAATCACACCGGTAGGTAGGTTACCTCAACGTTCTGTCCAGGACACTCAACAAATTGTAGAAAAGACTATGAATACCAAGAAACATCAGTATTCGCTGAGCCAGTCTGCAGCCAAAAAACAAACTAAAACACAGAGTGGAAAAGGGGATGTTATATGCCAGGGATGACATGTAATAGCCTTATTAATCACATGTGCTTGTGTTAATTGAATGGTGAAATGCAGTTAGTGTTGGGGATGGGATTCGCTGCATTGGACTTAGTTACATCCTAAATTATAAAACAGGTATTGGACAGGTATTATAGACAGGTATTATAAAACAGGTAAGGTAAGGTATTATAGACAGGTATTATAAAACAGGTAAGGTATTGGATAATTGGTTCTTGAAATTGGGTTGCAGTAGTGGAGAAGGTTGTAGTGTACTGGCCTATAAGCTTACAAAAACACTTCAACAAAGCTTTCAAGCATTCCTAAAACATTTTACTTCAGGCATTGTCAATATGGCATTTCCACAGTAGCTGAATTACACTGTATGCCAATCAAAAAAATATTGATTTAGAAGTTTAACAAACCAACTCTATGCACAATGACTACTTTGAACAATTTACTGGAAAAACTGTGCAGATGCTAAATTTGGTAACATAATTACAGTAAAATCTCCCTGGGTTTATTTTTTTATTATTATTATTTTTCACATTTATTTAACCAGGTTGGCAAGTTGAGAACAAGTTGTCATTTACAATTGTGACCTGGCCAAGATAAAGCAAAGCAGTTCGACACATACAACGACACAGAGTTACACATGGAGTAAGACAACAATACAGTAGAAACAAGTCTATATACGATGTGAGCAAATGAGGTGAGATAAGGGGGGTAAAGGCAAAAAAAGGCCATGGTGGCAAAGTAAAATACAATATAGCAAGTAAAACACTGGAATGGTAGATTTGCAGTGGAAGAATGTGCAAAGTAGAAATAAAAATAATGGGGTGCAAAGGAGCAAAATAAATAAATAAATAATATTAAATAAATACAGTAGGGAAAGAGGTAGTTGTTTGGGCTAAATGATAGGTAGGCTATGTACAGGTGCAGTAATCTGTGAGCTGCTCTGACAGCTGGTGCTTAAAGCTAATGAGGAGATAAGTGTTTCCAGTTTCAGAGATTTTTGTAGTTCGTTCCAGTCATTGGCAGCAGAGAACTAGAAGGAGAGGCGGCCAAAGGAAGAATTGGTTTTGGGGGTGACCAGAGAGATATACCTTCTGGAGTGCGTGCTACAGGTGGGTGATGCTATGTTCCTATATCTCCAAGTCTCTCTCTGTATACGATACATCAAGACTGATCCTATATCTCCAAGTCTCTCTCTATACGATACATCAAGACTGTTCCTATATCTCCAAGTCTCTCTCTGTATACGATACATCAAGACTGTTCCTATATCTCCAAGTCTCTCTCTGTATACGATACATCACGACTGTTCCTATATCTCCAAGTCTCTCTCTGCATACGATACATCAAGACTGTTCCTATATCTCCCCTCTCTGCATACGCCCCTGTTCCTATATCTCTCTCTGCATACGATACATCAAGACTGTTCCTATATCTCCAAGCCTCTCTCTGTATACGATTCATCACGACTGTTCCTATATCTCCAAGTCTCTCTCTGCATACGATTCATCACGACTGTTCCTATATCTCCAAGTCCCTCTCTGCATACGATACATCACAACTGTTCCTATATCTCCGTCTCTGCATACGATACATCACAACTGTTCCTATATCTCCAAGTCTCTCTCTGTATACGATACATCATGACTGTTCCTATATCTCCGAGCCCCTCTCTGCATACGATTCATCACGACTGTTCCTATATCTCCAAGTCTCTCTCTGTATACGATACATCACAGACTGTTCCTATATCTCCAAGTCTCTCTCTGTATACGATACATCATGACTGTTCCTATATCTCCGAGCCCCCTCTCTGCATACGATTCATCACGACTGTTCCTATATCTCCAAGTCTCTCTCTGCATACGATTCATCACGACTGTTCCTATATCTCCAAGTCTCTCTCTGTATACGATACATCAAGACTGATCCTATCACTCTCTCTGTATACGATACATCAAGACTGATCCTATATCTCCAAGTCTCTCTCTGTATACGATACATCAAGACTGATCCTATATCTCCAAGTCTCTCTCTGCATACGATACATCAAGACTGTTCCTATATCTCCAAGTCTCTCTCTGTATACGATACATCAAGACTGATCCTATATCTCCAGTCTCTCTCTGTATACGATACATCACGACTGTTCCTATATCTCCAAGTCTCTGTATACGATACATCAAGACTGATCCTATATCTCAAGTCTCTCTCTGTATACGATACATCACGACTGTTCCTATATCTCCAAGTCTCTCTCTGTATACGATACATCACGACTGTTCCTATATCTCCGAGCCTCTCTCTGTATACGATAAATCACGACTGTTCCTATATCTCCGAGCCTCTCTCTGTATACGATACATCACGACTGATCCTATATCTCCGAGCCTCTCTCTGCATACGATACATCACGACTGATCCTATATCTCCGAGCCTCTCTCTGTACTTGGCATCCACCAAATGCTACTGTATTCTCCCCCACAATCACAGCACTTAACCTTCACATTGCTCCCACATTCACCGTAACCACGTGTCCCTCCTCACTTGGCACATCGTTTCTTTCCTTTACACTGAGCCACTACATTCTTTGGCGTTTAAAACATTGCAGTGCATATGGGACAAATTCTCTAACATTGAAACTAAGGAATCGGATCTGTACTTTTCTCAGCAAGACTTGATCAAACCTCACCACCACTGATAAGCTTTCACTTGTTTGACCCTCTTTCCTACCAATCAACCTTTTGGCCTCAATTACTCTGCCTCCTGTCACATTGTCTTTAACATCATCTATGGACATAGATACTGGGACCACAGTGATGACTTCCCTCAATCTAGCATAAGAACCAGGGACATGGCTTTTAATCTTCTTCCCATTAACGTTAAGCTTTTCCATTTTCAGAATAGTCTCTTGCTGAGCCTGGCTACCACACTATATTAACAATCTACCATTTCCAATGAATCGAGCTAATTTCACCTACCTTTTTCTCTACGGCATGAGTTAGTCAGATAGGGTGTAAGTGAGGCCCCGTGGTCTCATCAAACACTATAACCGCTTTCCACTCCAACACATCACTACTCTTACTTCATACCTTGGCCCTCTTCATGCTTTCTTCACTAGACGCTTCACTGCTTTCTGTGTCATGATCTCTCTTCTTCCTATGTCTTTCCACTACCGACCATTCCCGTCATCCTCCCGCACCCTACAGTCAGAACTGACACCCATATTGTTCGCATTCCAACACAGCTGTTCATTTCAAGCTTTAAACCGCTCCGTCGGTTTCATGACTTTTTAACGCGGACCAATGCCGCTTTCACGTGCTCGTCGGAACTAGGAACATCGGAAATGTCCGACTTTCTAACTTGTTGTCAATCACCTACCGCGTTCAACTAATTAGCAAGTCGAAATGTCCGAGTTTCCTAGCTCCGACAAGCACCTGAACCCGGCATAAACTATAAACATGCAACATTGTTGCCACGAGTGTGTTAAGTCAACTGAAAATTAACTTCAGTCTACAGGTACTTGACGACAAACAAGAACAATCAACATGCTAGGACTAACTAATAACAAGACACACAAGGGAAACAAATTGTATCATGATTAACTTTGTGGGTCGCTTTTATCAATATTGTTATATTTAAAAGAGCGGTTCTAAGTTTGTTTATAAAAAAACACACTCACCCTCTCTCAGTAGTCACCGCTTGGTCAGCCATTCTTCACACAGCCAAATCACATGATCCACAAAACATGACATCACCTGGCGTGTATTCATTTGGAGGTTTCCGTTGCAAAACTTTTGCAATTGAAACTCTTTACCATACTTAAGGATCTAAACGGAAGCAAACCAAAGAGTGTCTATTGTATTGATAAGATAACAATCAAAACACATGTCCTCAAACATGCTCTAACAATCAAAACACATGTCCTCGAATATGGAAGGCAGGCAGGAGGTGAGATCAGGTGGGACCATAAAAAAAACGTTATTTAACTAGGCAAGTCAATTAAGAATAGATTCTTATTTACAATGACGGCCTCCCCCGGCCAAACCCTAAACCGGCCGGATGATGCTGTGCCAATTCTGTGCCGCCCTATGGGACTCCCAATCGCGGCCGGTTGTGATACAGCCTGGAAACAAACCAGGGTCTGTAGTGACGCCTCTAGCACAGATGCAGTGCCTTAGACCGCTGTGCCACTCAGGAGCCCATTCTAGCCAATGAGAGGGCAGATACGCGTCTGAACAACAGGCCATAGAGATGGAGGACTCATCTTTGTATCTGTGCCATTATAACGTCTGTGACAGTTTGGGCAGTCCCATTAAAGCTATCTCCATTTTAAAGTAGTCCATTGTTTTCTTCATTGGCTGATTGCTACCAACTCATAGGAATCCCCATCCACTTGAAAACGTATAAATGGTGAAAGCCCTCAATGGCAATGTCCATGACAAATTGGATAATATCCATGATGAGTCCTCTATCAATTTCAATTCAAATGGCTTTATTGGCATGGGAAACATATGTTTACATTGCCAAAGCAAGTACAATAGATAACAAACAAAAGTTAAATAAACAATCAGAAATTAAAAGTAAACATTACACTGACAACATATTACATTATATATTGTGTTCTAATGATGTGCAAATAGTTAATGTACAAAAGGGAAAATAAATAAACATAAATATGGGTTGTATTTACAATGGTGTTTGCCTTTTTCTTATGGCAACAGGTCACATCTTGCTGCTGTGATGGTACACTATGGTATTTCGCCTAATAGATATGGGAGTTTATCAAAATTAGATTTGTTTTTAAATTCGTTGTGGGTCTGTGTAATCTGAGGAAAATAATGTCTCTCTAATATGGTCATACATTTGGCAGGAGGTTAGGAAGTGCAGCTCAGTTGCCACCTCATTTTGTGGGCAGTGTGCATATAGCAGGTCTTCTCTTCAGAGCCAGGTCTGCCTTCAGCAGCCTTTCTCAATAGCAAGGCTATGCTCACTGGGTCTGCACATAGTCAAAGCTTTCCTTCATTTTGGGTCAGTCATGGTAGCCAGGTATTCTGCCACTGTGTACTTTCTGTTTAGGGCCAAATTGCATTCCAGTTTGCTCTATTTTTTAGTTAATTATTTCCAAATTTGTCAAGAAATTACCTTTTTGTATTCTCATGATTTGGTTAGATCTTATTGTGGTTTTGGAATCAATTCCTTTTAGGTTGTTGTAGAATTTAACGGCTGCTTTCTGGATTTTGATAATTAGCGGGTATCATCCTAATTTTGCTCTGCATGCAGTATTTGGTGTTTAACGTTGTCCACAAAGGATGTTTTTTCAGAATTCTGCATCCAGTCTCAATTTCTTTTTTCCTCATTTTGTGAATTCTTGGTTGGTGAGCGCACCCCAGACCTCAGCCATAAAGGCCAATTGGTTCTATTGGAATGTCAAATTGTATGTTCCTTTTGATGGCGTAGTAGGCCCTTCTTGCCTTGCCTCTCAGATCGTTCATAGCTTTTCGGAAGTTACCTTTGGTGCTGATATTTAGGCCGTGGTAGGTATAGTTTTGTGTGCTCTAGGGCAACGGTGTCTAGATGGAATTTATATTCATGGTCCTGGAAACAGGACCTTTTATAGGACCATTATTTATGTCTTACTGAGATTCACTGTCAGGGAGGGCCCAGGTCTGACAGAATCTGCGGAGAATATCTAGGTGTTGCTGTATGTCCTCCTTGGCTGGAGACAGAAGCTCTGACAACAGGCACAACTAAGATATAAAGTCGTTTTTTTTCCGAATTGCCACAAGCGTCCACTTATATATATATATACACACACATAGCACCTAAGATTTACGAAACGTCCTATTAAATAAAATAAGCGTCAAGTAGCAAATGAGAAATTACCATTTTTGTTTACTAAATTCGTCACTCATTGACCTCCATACAAAAATGATTTACTTAGTTGGTTTATTTTCGTGGCCAGATTTTGGGACAATTAAAACTTCGTCTCTTCCTCTGAGCGAACGAGAATGGGAGGGACCTACCTACATAAACTCCCAAGTTTTGATAAACTTGACCAATAAAGTCTCGTTTTCGTTGCAAAACGTTTTCCGTTTGAAGTAAACGGTTTCAGTAATACACCCCTAAAGAAGAACGCGACTTTTTTTTACTGACGCTGTGGGACGTGATATTGCGGAAGATACACACACACACACGCCACAAATGAACTCTGGTATGGTCAAATACAATTATTTACACAAAAATTGGTAGTCGTATTCGATAGGCTCTTATCAGAGACAATGCTATGGATTCTGTGTTTTATATGACAACCTCAATAGTAATAATAAACTAGTCAAACCAAACTAACAAGAACCAATACTTGTATACTGGGAGCAAGACCATAATCATAATAACCCTCACCTGATTGTCTAGTGAGGTTTAGTCTAACCACAAGGCAGGTAACCACTAGCGTTGGACCAGTAACCGAAAGGTTGCTGGATCGAATCCCTGAGCAGACTAGGTAAACATCTGTCGTTCTGCCCCTGAACAAGGCAGTTAACCCGCTGTTCCCCATTGTAAATAAGAGTTTGTTCTTTATTGACATTCCTAGTTAAATAAAGGTTAAAATAATATTGTCAACATTATAACTACTGTATTTTTTTTCATAATAAAGACATATGCCGTATGCCTGTCCTACTAGAAAAACGTGTTAGAATCCTATTCAAATGAGGAAGCCCCATTGACAGTGTTCTTCTCGTGATTTACTTGCCTCTGTTCCATAGAGATAGATACAGGACTCTAGTGCCCAAAAACCGGTCTAAGCATGGGCAGCGCATTTGAAGACTTTCACTATTTTAATAATATTTAAGTATTCATTGGGGTGGGACTTCTTATGGGTTAAGGAATGAACACATAATTCCATCCAGATCATCAGGAGGGATCAGCCAATGAATTATACTTGTGAGCAAACATTCCATAACTGCAGGTGGTATTCAATCACCAACCTTGGCTTTGTACCTTTTCAAACAACACACTCCAGGTGGCAGTATGCACCCTGTCAGTTCGTTTACTATCTCATAGAAATAGCAGAAGAACAAAAGTGACTACACTGCCCATGCTCTCACAGACGCCATAATAGGACAGATACAATGTTGCGTCCTCTAACTATCTCTATGCTATGTAGGCCTACACACACAGCAAAGCACGTTGGTGGGTGTGATAACTGCGGGCTGAAGTCTACAGCGGCGCTTGCCTGTCAGTGCCAGTGACGTGGAGAGGCAGAAGTCAAGCAACTCTTCTGATTTCTCCTGACAATAGAAGATTCGAAATAGGTATTTATTTTCGACTTGGCATTGTGGGAAACCTTTAAAAGTGGACCTTATTGCGCCAGCGAACGAAGCACGTGGTGAGTAGCCTTGTTTATAGAGATTTGTTGATGTAAAAGGCCTACCGGTATCTACTTTTCCGATTTGCGTCAAATGTTTCCCCAGTTGTACGTGACAATGTTACGTCAAAGCTCAACACATTTCTTCAGAGTAAAGCAATCATGAGTATACCCTGTAACAGTGTTTATAGACACCCATCGATACTGCAACGAACGTGCGGTCCATGCCCCGCCCTCTCTCACACCAAAACACTTAGCTGTCACTGTCACTAGCCAGCCTTAGCTGACATTCAAAATCAGATTTAGGAGCAAATTACATTTGAACCTCTTTAATACATGGGAAATCTGTTTTTTTAAGCCGTTGTGATTCAACGTCTAAAGTAAACAGTCGAATGATATCAATCAGTTGGGCTGAACCCAAGCCATAAGAATGACTTAAAGAGAAGGAGATTTAGAATATGAAGGCAACTTCAGAAGTTAACGACTTCAGACTAAAAAGCTAGCCTGGGAAAGTTAAAGGGGGATACCAAGTTAGTTAGTTGTGCAACTGAATCCAGTCAACTGAAATTTGTCTTCTGCATTTAACCCAACCCGTCTGAATCGGACCAGTCTCTTTAGCCCAAAAACCTACAAAACTACATTCGTTTTCCCATAAGCGTTGTCCAGCGAGCTATGGCAGAGTTAGTGCATACAAAAAGACGCCATTACTATTTCTCTATTGAACGTTGAGATTGCTGAAAGGCCAGCTTTTTTTTGGCAATGACAAGGAGTGGCAAGGAGTGGAATGTTAGCTAAAGAGACTGGTACTCAGACTAGTAAAACGCCTCAAGGCTGAACCCCTGAACATACCACACCTTGTTAGGTAATATAAGATTGTTTTAGGCCAGGTGAAGGTGCTGCAACTCACATTTGCAAGAGGAGCAATAAATAATTTGGTTACCTAGAGCAACATTTGTATGTGCAACAACTGATATTTTATAGATTTAAATAGCCAATGTTGTTTATGTATTTAGGCTATGTAAAACACATTGTCACTGTACACCGATACTTGGATGTTCAAAACTGAAGAATGCTATTCTGGCCTTGTCATTTTGGTCCTTGTAGGCAGTCATGTTTAATTCATTTGTTTCCTATCTTGTCTCTCCCCAGGCTTCACAGGGAGAGGGGAAAATGCAAAAAAGCTTGTCAGTGTATGACAGTGATGGCTCAACATTTGCACCTCTGGTGGTCATCGAGTTGGTTTCGGAAACCAAAGAGGAAGCCATCGCATGGTTACTAAAGAGGGTCAGAGACAAGCAGCAAGATGGAGGTACAGTACATTGAGCTTAGCTTACCTACTGTATATTGGGAACAGAGATTTGAAGCTTCCCAACAGTTGAAACATTCTTCTCTCCATCGCTTTTCAAATTGCCTCTGCTTCCTCTCTTTTGGCTTCCACTCTATCGTGCTCTCTGAAAGTGAGCGAAACTGATCCGATAACATATCTGGGCCCGTGTCCACAAAGCATCTCAGAGTAGGACTGCTGATCTAGGATCTGTTTATAAAATATTATTATGATCTAAATAGCAAAACTGACCCTAGATCAGCACTCCCAGTGTGAGATGCTTTATGAATACGCGCCCTGATGCCACCTGTGATAAGCTACGTGAAAACAAAGCAGGCTGACCTTATCACTTACTTATATGGTGAAATACTCACTGAAAAGAGCACGGTTCAGTACAATAGTCCCTTTTAGTTACTGCATCTATTAACCAGTCAGTCTGGCTCTGTTGATACAATATGGTTGTCCTAGGCTACGTCCCAAAATGGCACCCTATTCCCTACATAGTGCACTACTTTTGACCTGAGCCCTGGTCAAAAGTAGTGCACCATAAAGGGAATAGGGTGTAATTTGGGATGAACACCTAGTCTATTGATGCCTTCATACCTGTCCTGATTCCTCTGCTGTGTTAGGGGCTGAGCTGCTGGTGGAGCAGCTGACTCCAGGGGCTCAGGGCACGGAGAAGGACAACCCCAATGTGTATGTGGTGGGGGCCTCCTGGCAAAGGCTTCTATACGGAGCTGAGGACGTGGGCCTCTTCAAGGAGTTCAACGACGGCTCCATGAGAGGCTTCACGTATGCCAACAAGCACAACTTCAAAGAGTTCCAAGGTAATCTAGGGTACAGTACGTCACAAATGGCGCCCTATTCCTTATCGCATAGGGTGCCATTAGTGATGCATACATAGTAAACTGTGAATGTACTATAGATGATGAATAGTATTTTAAATGTTCTGTATTATATTATTACAACTATATTACTATACAAATACAATTACAATACAATAATTAGATTGATATGTAAATACAGCGTGTTGTTTAAATAAATATCATTACTACACTAGTGTAAGAGCACGTTATTGTATTGTAAAGTGATTAATTGTGTTAATTGTCTGCGTCTCTATACTACAGGTGATGGGGATGGTTTTCTGAGCATGGCAGAGTGTCAATACATCATAAAACATGAACTGGACAACCTGAGGGCCAAGGATGAGGCCCACGTGCCTGGATATCCGAAGATGAAACTGTATCCAGGGAAGTCAGTCAGTAAGTACACCACTGACCCTATGACCTCAGCCACACTGAAACACTGGGTGCACAGTCATCAAACCTAGGTTCAAATAGTATACATTTTCTTTCAAATACTCTGAGCCTGCTGCCTGGATTGGAATGCCAAATGGGCAGGGTTTGGACTTTTGTGACTATTCCATTGGTTCCATTGTGCTAGGGAAGCTCAGAGCCATTAACACTGTGTGAAGTTTATTAGGTACACCACTCCGTTCACCAAAATAGTGCGCTCCTACAGACAGTGAGTCATGTGGCCGTGGCTTGCTTTATAAAGTAGGCAGACAGGCAGCAGGCATTCAGTTACTGATCGATTGAACGTTAGAATGGGCAAAGCGACTGAGCGTGGTATGATCGTTGGTGCCAGGCGTGCCGGTTCCAGTATATTTTCATGCATGACAGTGTCAAGGGTTTACCGAGAATGGTACGACAAACAAAAAACATCCAGTCAGTCCTGTGGGTAAAAACGGCTCGTTGATGAGAGGTCAACGGAGAATAGCAAGAATCGTACAAGCTAACAGGCGGGCCACAAACAGGTAAATAACGGCACAGAACGTCATCTCGGAACGTACAACTCGTCGGTCCTGGTCATGGATAGGCTATTGCAGCAGACAACCACACTGGGTTCCACTCCTATCAGCTAAAGACAAGCAGCAGCTCCAGTGGGGATGCAATCACCAATACTGGACAATTGAGAAGTGTAAAAACATCACCTGGCCCAATGAATCCCCGTTCCTTTTCCATCATGCTGATGTCAGTCAGGTGTATAGATCTTCTGTATGGCTCAGTCAAGTTCAGCACACATGAAAACCAATACTATTTGAACCCAGGTCTGAAGCCAATTCCATATTTGAAACATAACATACATAATCCTCACATTGTCTCCCCATCAGAGTCAGCAATAAGGACAATAAATATGCAAATGTCAGTGGATTATTCAAATACGAGATAAGGAGTCAATGCTCTTGCTGAGCAGATAGACTGCTATTCAGCTTAACCAATTGTTTAGAAAAATAATGCAACGTTTTGGAAATAATTTTGTCAAGAAATGACGTGAAATTAAAGCTTTTTATTTTTATACAAATATACTAGTACATATGTGGGTCCCCACCATTGTCTGTATGTTATTGTTTCAGAAAACTAAGCTTTCTCTCATTATGAGGAAAGTTAACAGTTCAAACTCAACTGTTTTCATTGCTCTCAAGTAGCCAATGTTCTCAGTCATTTTTAGCACTTTAAGCAATTTAACTCGGGAATTATCTCTCACCAAAAGAGCATGGGTCTGCATAGGCCAGCTTTTCCCAACCCGGTTCTCCAGTACCCCCAACAGTATACATTTGTTATTGTAGTCCCAGACAAACACACCTGATTCAACTTGTCAACTAATCATCAAGCCCTCAATGAGTTGAACCAGGTGAGTTTGTCTGAGGCTGTAACAACATGTTCTGTTGGAGGTACTGGAGTTGAGAAACACTGGCGTGGGCCACTAGTTCAAGTTTCATTATGTTTATCTAATAAAGATGGCTAGAATCACATGACAAATAGCGTCAGGAGACTGGAGGGGAGGGGGTGAATGGACTGACTCTTCTGTTTTTAATGTAATCTCAGTACGCAGAATGCAATCAAAGGGGATCCTTGTCCAAGTTTTCCCTCTGCATGAGAAGGAGGAACTCAAAAGGCTTTCCTTTTCCTGGTTCAAAAGATCAAGTTGTCCTTCCAGCCTCTTGGTAAGTTACAGTTGCCATGGCTTGATCATTTTGCCCTTTGAATCCTAAGGCTACACAGTATTATCTTAGTGTTCTCCATCTCTTTCAATATGAACTTCACTGGAGTATATACAATGATTAGGCTATCACCATGTACAAGACATGGAACATTCTAAGAACCTTCTAATAGCTTGTTTGTGACTAAATCCTCCCCATGATTCCCCATGGTCCATCCAGATGACATCAGGCACTACTTTGGTGAGGGTATGGCACTCTACTTTGGTTTCCTGGAGTATTTCACCTTGGCCCTGATCCCCATGGCCCTCATAGGCATACCATACTACCTCTTCGACTGGGAGAACTACGACAAGTTCACGGTGTTCGCCGGCTTCAACCTGGTGTGGTGCACGGTGATCCTGGAGTTGTGGAAGCGCCTCAGCGCTTCGCTGGCGTACGGATGGGGCACCCTGAGCAGGAAGAAAGCCTTCGAGGAGCCGAGGCCGGGCTTCCACGGCGTCTTGGGCGTCAACCCCGTCACGGGGCGGGCGGAGCCACTCTACTCAAACGCCAAGCGTCAGCTGAGGATCTACCTGGTGTCTGTTCCCTTTGTGCTGCTGTGCCTCTACCTGTCTCTGTATGTCATGATGATCTACTTTGACATGGAGGGCTGGGCCTTGATGATCCATGATGAGGAGCCTACCTTCTGGACAGGACTGCTACTTTTTATCCCCAGTATTATCTACGCTGTGGTTATAGAGATCATGAACCTCATATACCGCTATGCTGCAGAGTTCCTCACTGGCTGGGGTGAGTGGGATTGGATGGGTGGGTGGATGGGTGGGTGGATGCATTTTAGCTGATATTTTATAATACATACAATGTTGTTTTAACAATGCAGAAAACAACAGAACACACAAATCATTGAGGCTAAAAATACATAGTCTTAATGCTACAGTGGTGTTTCCTGTGTTCCTCTTGTTCTTTTGCTGACTGTAGGGAGAGTTGTTGACTTGATAGAAGACACACTGTATATGAAGTCAATGTTATTTTTGCTTTAGAAAACCACAGGCTTGAGTCAACATTTCAAAATCATCTGGTCCTTAAAGTACTGGTGGTGAGTCATACATGAAATTGGTTTGTTTCCATGATCATTTCAAGTTAAAAATTGATTTTGAAAATCCTTTTGTTAACAGTTTACTTGTCATCTTCTCTCCCCAGTTCAACTTCTTCAACTGTTTTGCCTCCCTATTCTACATTGCCTTTGTGATGCAGGATATGGTGCTTCTCAGACAGGTGGGTCACTACCAATGATGTGTCTATATACCCTGGATGACTAACAGGGGGCGCTGTATTGAAGCCACCACGCAGCCATCTTGGTAACCCTCCTTCATTGTAAACAAGATTTTGGAAGCTATAGAAATGCATGTGTTAATGTCTACATTTGTTTTTGACATGTATATTCTATTACGGACACAAATGCATCATTTTATATTATATGTTAGCAAACCATAAAACAAAACAAAGATATAAAAAATCTTTGTATATATATAATATATTTTTAGTTCTATTGTTACTGTCTCCACTACTACTACAACAACAAAACATCTTAAATATATGTAATTCTGTCCTATTGAATTTCAACACTGTAGAATTCCATTCATTCCTATAGAGGACTGCTCCCACTGGGGAGAGCCAATATGGCCAACCGGTGGCTTCAAAGCCTCTCAAATGGCCAATACATAAGCATCAGCAATCCAGAGTTGATACACATCATTGGTCACTACTGGCCTTTGGCCTTAGATGTTCCGATTCAAGTGATCCATCATTCCAGACATGGACGGCTAGAGGCACTAGCAACAGAGACAGCGATAGATATATAAGGCTCTCACTACTAGCAATATCCCCAATGCTGTTATTGTGTTTCATTTTCTGTCTAAATAGCACCCTATTCCCTATATAGTCGACTACTTTTGACCACAGCCCTAGGAGCCCTGGTGTAAAGTAGTGCATTGTAAATGGAAAAGTGTACCATTTGGGATGCAACCAGAGTTGTTTACTGCAGCTACTACTGCTGCTACTTCTGTTGCTGCTACTGCTACTTCTGTTGCCGCTACTTCTGTTGCTGGTGCTGCTACTTCTGTTCCTGCTGCTACTTCTGTTGCTGCTTCTGCTGTCAATCAATCAAATGTATTTATAAAGCCCTTCGTACATCAACTGATGTCACAAAGTGCTGTACAGAAACCCAGCCTAAAACCCCAAACAGCAAGCAATGCAGGTGTAGAAGCACAGTGGCTAGGAAAAACTCTCTAGAAAGGCCAGAACCTAGGAATAAACCTAGAGAGGATCTAGGCTATGAGGGGTGGCCAGTCCTCTTCTGGCTGTGCCAGGTGGAGATTATAACAGAACATGGCCAAGATGTTCAAATGTTCATAAATGACCAGCAGGGTCAACTAATAATAATCACAGTGGTTTTCGAGGGTGCAACAGGTCAGTAAATGTCAGTTGGCTGCTACTATTGGTCAGTTGGCTTTGCTGCTACTAATGCTGCTCCCTACAGATACTACTACTACTCATACTACTGCTGCTCTCTACTGAGTTGAAAACAGCAGGTCTGGGACAGGTAGCACGTCCGCTGCTGAACAGGCTCATACTGGGTTCCATGCAGCATGAGCACCAGCACGCTGCCAGGTGGACTGGGGACAGCATACTACTGCTGCTAGTCATCATGCCAGGTACTACTGCTAGGCATGGTCCTAGGGACTACTGGACTAGAGACTAGAGACTCATACTACTATTTACTGCTGCTTGCTGCTACTGCAATTCATACTGCTATTACTGCTGCTACTACTTACTCTGCTACTGCTATTGGCTACCAATGCTACTACTGCTGCTGCTACTACTCATACTACTGCTACTCATACTACTGCTGCTACTCACTACATACTACTGCTGCTGCTACTCATACTACTGCTGCTACTGCTACTACTACATACTACTGCTGCTACTCATACTACTGCTGCTGCTACTACTCATACTACTGCTGCTACTCATACTACTGCTACTACTGCTATACTGCTGCTGCTACTCATACTACTGCTACTACTCATACTACTGCTGCTACTCATACTACTGCTACTATTACACTACTACTGTTACTACTGCTACTACTCTACTGCTACTACTCACTCATACTACTGCTACTACTCATACTACTGCTACTGTTACACTGCTACTGCTACTACTCATACTACTCATACTACTGCTGCTACTCATACTACTGCTACTACTCATACTACTGCTGCTACTCACCACTACTACTGCTGCTACTCATACTACTGCTGCTACTCATACTACTGCTGCTACTCATACTACTGCTGCTACTCATACTACTGCTACTACTCATACTACTGCTGCTACTCATACTACTACTCATACTACTGCTGCTACTCATACTACTGCTACTACTCATACTACTGCTGCTACTACATACTACTACTCATACTACTGCTACTACTCATACTACTGCTGCTCATACTACATACTACTGCTACTGCTCATACTACTGCTACTGCTACTCATACTACTGCTACTACTCATACTACTGCTACTACTCATACTACTGCTGCTACTCATACTACTGCTACTACTCATACTACTGCTACTACTACACTACTGCTACTGCTACTACTCATACTACTGCTACTACTCATATACTACTGCTACTACTCATACTACTCATACTACTGCTACTCATACTACTGCTACTACTCATACTGCTGCTGCTACTCATACTACTACTCATACTACTGCTACTACTCATACTACTGCTGCTACTCATACTACTGCTACTACTGCTACTCATACTACTACTACTCATACTACTGCTACTACTCATGCCACTACTGCTACTACTCATACTCACTACTACTGCTACTGCTACTCACTGCTTACTGCTGCTACTCATACTACTGCTGCTACTCATACTGCTGCTACTCACCATACTACTGCTACTGCTACTCACTATACTGCTGCTGTTACTACTGCTACTCATACTACTGCTACTACTACTACTGCTCATACTACTGCTGCTACTCATACTACTGCTACTCATACTACTGCTACTACTCATACTACTGCTACTACTCATACTACTGCTGCTACTCATACTACTGCTACTCATACTACTGCTGCTACTCATACTACTGCTGCTACTACTACTACTACTGCTGCTTCTACTCATACTACTGCTGCTACTCATACTACTGCTGCTACTCATACTACTACTACTACTCACACTACTGCTGCTACTCATACTACTGATGCTACTACTATCTACTATCAATATCCTCTTTAATTTCCTTTCAGAGTCTGGCCACGCTGCTGATAACGTCTCAGATCCTGAACCAGATCATGGAGGCCTTCCTGCCCTACTGGCTCCAGAGGAGGAGAAACAAGAAGGCCCATAAGAGGATGATAAAAACCATGGAAGACAAGGAGCTGCCCCTCTCTGAGCAGGTCAAGCTGGAGGCAGACATGAGCACCTACCTGGTGAGTTGCAGGACTCAAGTTATGGGGGAATGAATGTGTAACTAGGAAGGTTGTGATGAATGTGAATGATACCTTCATGTTCGTTGCAGTATCTTTACAATACATTTGAGTCATTTAGCAGACTCTCTCATCCAGAGCGACTTACAGGAGCAATTAGGTTCATTCCTTGCTCAAGGGTACATCGACTGATTTTTCACCTAGTCGGATTGGGGATTCGAACCAGTAACCTTTCGGTTTCTGGCCCAACGCTCTTAACCACTGTCTTGATTGGTTATGCTTTTATGCTTTCCTTATACACAGAATACCCCCATCAAGTGAAATGTTACTGCAGTGTTTAGACAGACATAGATGAAGAGTCCAGTGGCTGAAGTGGGTATTGTAATGCTCTAGTCTAACCTCATGAATCTGTATAAACTCTGTTGTGTTCTATTCAGGGAACATTTGATGACTACCTGGAGCTGTTCCTGCTGTTTGGCTATGTCAGTCTGTTCTCCTGTGTCTACCCTCTGGCCGCGGTGCTGGTGGTGCTCAACAACGTCACAGAGGTCTACTCGGATGCCTTCAAGATGTGCAAGGTGTTCAAAAGACCCTTCTCTGAGCCTGCAGCCAATATAGGGGTGTGGCAGGTAAGGCTGACCTAATAGCTCTTTCTACTCTGTTTAGTTCTCTATAGTACATTTAGTGTGGTTGGTTGGTTTGATTGACTTTATTTGATAATTAAAGGAGATAAGTTTTCAAGGATAAAAAGGTTAATGTCTAACTGTGATGATTGTTTTGAACTGTGGTGGATAGGAAGGAAAGGGAGACCAGTCAGAGGGGGAAAGTTCCTGTGTTTTCTTTTCTTCCAGCTTGCCTTTGAGGCCATGAGTGTGATCGCCGTGGTGACCAACTGTGCCTTGATTGGCATGTCCCCCCAAGTCAAGTCCTACTTCCCAGAGTCAGAGACACAGCTCATAATGTGGGTGGTGGGCTTCGAGGTACTGTACCATTTTCACACCTCTCACTCTTCACACACATGTGTGCAATCATTTCCTACTCATTTTAAAATCGAATGAAACTTATTTCCAAGATTGTGTCTGTTTTGGTGCTTCTTGCGCCTAAATAGATTTGAAGCAGGCTGGCCAGCAGAATAGAGTTGAAGCAGGCTGGCCAGCAGAATAGAGTTGAAGCAGGCTGGCCAGCAGAATAGAGTTGAAGCAGGCTGGCCAGCAGAATAGAGTTGAAGCAGGCTGGCCAGCAGATGGTGCCAGAGAGTCATAGAATGAGAGCTCCATCCTTGCTGCTTTGGTAGCGTGTGTAAAGATGATGATGACAGGGTGTTTATGTCCTGGCTGTACTGTAGGTCTTGTCTCCTCCACTGTGTCTTTGAGTGCAGCTGTAAGCAGGTAAGAGTACAGAGGGTAGGCCAATAGATAGGACCTGTGTTAGTGGGGGAGGTATGTGTGGAAGATGCACTGTTAGAGCTTCCAGACCCAGAATAACTCCAGTCAGTCCACGTTTGTTAGGATCCCAATTGGGGGAGCTCGTTGTACAACATCCTCCGCGTGCACCTCCAGCCCTCGAGAGAAAATGCTTAAAATAACTAAGACAAAAAAGAGCAGAGGGGGGCCTGAAGCAGAGGAGAGGTAGTTCATTAGGATAGAATACACTTATTTTATTAGTCCTTAGAGGCCATTCTAGTGTGTTTTATCTATATGCTAAACAACATTGTATTTTTATGGATTTGAAACGAGGTCATGGGTGCATGTTTGGTTGAAAATAGTTGTTGCATTTGTCTACAGAACTGCCGCAGAGCAAGTAAACCAGTTCTCTTAATACTAACTGCGTATGACAATCCCTTTACTGCGGTTCAAACACTTCAGATTTGTGCATTTATTGATTTCCTGTCTTTGCACCAGCTAATACAGACCAGCAGCAATACAGACAGAATCATGGACATCCAGATAGGCAGCAGTAAATACAACACACCTCCTCCTGCACATACTGTATGTCTCCAGCGCCCAGGGAGTTGCCCTGACCACCCTGTGAGAATGAAGAGCGTGTGTGGCCTGTATACTCCGTGCTTGGGCTCTGTGCTCGGCTGCTCAGGCCTTGATGCTGTGTGGTAATATAATGCCGTGACCTCTAACCTCAGTGGCTCAGGCTGAAGTTGGCACGGAGGTGAGCTGCTGCAGAGAGCAGGGTGGATCAGGGCTTATTTTCTCTCTGTCTCTGCGATCCACCTCACTCTGTAGAACATGTGATGTCACACAAATCTACAGCACGGGGTTATCAGACTGGATTACTGTCTGCTTGTCTGCGCATGAGAAGGAGAGGGATCATGAGGGAGGGATAAAGAAAACAAGAGAGAGAAATAGGAGAGAGCACAAGGTTGCGAGAGAAGGAGAAGTGAGGGTAGTAGCTGAGAGAGATGAACCTACCTCACTAGCTTATTGTACATCCAGGCATGTTTCACACTGCTGCCAAGCAGCACATTTCCTGTAGATCTGTGGGTTGGCGTCTCCCTGCCAGATGATTCAGTCCATTACAGACTGGAGCAGCAGAACCAGCCCTGCTATTCAGCATGCAGGGACAGGGTACACACACACTGATCCTTTCTGGATGCATTGTTTGTTTATGTATTCATTGAACGTTGTCAATACATAATCACCGCAAAATATCTGGCAGAAACGATTTGAGAAATATTCATGAATCACTGATCCACATGATACACTGTGGCAGAGGCTGTAAATATCTAGATTCTATTCTATGAATATCTAGATTCTATTCTATGAATATCTAGATTATATACTATGAGTCGTGCTACAGAGGCAGTCAATGTTGCGCACATATAGCCTGCATCCCAAATGGCACCCTATTCCATATACTCCCCTATGGGCCATGGTAAAATGTAGTGCACTATAGGGAAATAGTGTACCATTTAGAATGCTGCCATAATAACCAAGCCAGTTACAGGAAGCAGAGCAGGATATGGCTATTAGGGCCTCTAGTGCCTTCTGTCAGGGATGTCAGTCCTGCTCTAAGATACAGAGAACAGGTATTTCTGAGTCAATCCAGCTCTACGACACAGAGTGATATGTTGCTGCTGTACAATACCTCATTTCACCTTTGAGGTGCAGACAGTACTATAGTGCAGTGACTTGTGTTGTGGGACCAGACCACTGGATCATATAGGAGGAGACTGGGGACCAGACCACTGGATCATATAGGAGGAGAGTGGGGACCAGACCACTGGATCATATAGGAGGAGAGTGGGGACCAGACCACCGGACCATATAGGAGGAGAGTGGGGACCAGACCACCGGATCATATAGGAGGAGAGTGGGGACCCAGACCACTGGATCATATAGGAGGAGAGTGGGGACCAGACCACTGGATCATATAGGAGGAGACTGTGGACTGGATCATATAGGAGGAGAGTGGGGACCAGACCACTGGATCATATAGGAGGACCAGAGTGGGGACCAGACCACTGGATCATATAGGAGGAGAGTGGGGACCAAACCACTGGATCATATAGGAGGAGAGTGGGGACCAGACCACTGGATCATATAGGGAGAGTGGGGAGAGTGGGGACCAGACCACTGGATCATATAGGAGGAGAGTGGGGACCAGACCACTGGATCATATAGGAGGAGAGTGGGGACCAGACCACTGGATCATATAGGAGGAGAGTGGGGACCAGACTACTGGATCATATAGGAGGAGAGTGGGGACCAGACTACTGGATCATATAGGAGGAGAGTGGGGACCAGACCACTGGATCATATAGGAGGAGAGTGGGGACCAGACCACTGGATCATATAGGAGGAGAGTGGGGACCAGACCACTGGATCATATAGGAGGAGAGTGGGGACCAACCACTGGATCATATAGGAGGAGAGTGGGGACCAAACCACTGGATCATATAGGAGGAGAGGAGGAGAGTGGGGACCAAACCACTGGATCAAACCACTGGAGGAGGAGAGTGGGGACCAGACCACTGGATCATATAGGAGGAGACTGGGGAAAATACTGAACCACCCCAATTTAAAAAAACATCTGTAGCATCAAATGAGAAAAATGAGAAAAATCTTGTGGAATTGGATTTCTTCACCACCATATAATGGTGCGTTGATAGGCTAACTTCCATATATGTGATCTACCTTGCATAAGTTTGTGTTTTAAAGGCCATGGACTCAGTCTAGTCAATGCAAAATGTTACGAGGGCCCTTCGGCTCTGTCTGTCTCGCTCTCCTGGCTAGCTGTTATTCCTCTGTCCTGTCTGTGATTGGCTGGGACAGGGCTCATTGTTGAGCAGGTGATACCTGGGTAATTACTGTACAGCATGGCATACTTCACAGAGCAGTAACCAGGCAACAGGGTAGCCGAGCCACGGACACAGAGACGGTCGGAAGGAGGGGAGAGAGGAGAAGGCTGAGGATGAGGAGTAATTGAAACACTTGATGATGCCTTGGCAGTCAGGGCATCCAGGCCAGGCATTCTCTCCAACCTCTGCCTCTCTGATGCACTGATCCCAGTCTAAGCGGTCACTAGACATTGGATTGATGGAACATTCCTAGATGTAATGATTAGCCTACATGCAAAGATTATTACACCAAGTTTGCACACACTAAAATGCTGTTGTCATTGTCAAGTTGAATGTGTTTGTACATTTGCACAGATTATGTAATAGAATTATAGTTCATGTTAATCTACCCTTTCATGCATTATCCGTAGACCAAAGCACAGACTGACTATACTTTTTAAAATTTAGATGGAATAAACATTCCACGGAACAAGGAGAAATCGGGAGGAAATATTTATGTTTTACCTTCCATCTTATTCCCAGATAAAGCCTATACTATTTATGCTAGTAAAACACATCAGTAGTCTTTGTTGTCACTTTCTCCATGAGGGTTAAAGGCAGGGAGTCAGAGAGTAAAAGTAGTGCACTATGTAGGGAATAGGGTGACATTTGGGATGTGTGCTGTTTACCAACTTAATCCCTGAACACTGCATCTGGTGTGGCTTTTACTTTGCTGTTTTGATTTAAATATGTACATTTATTTCTCGCTATCAAACAGTGACACATTTTTAGAAAATGTTACCTAAGCTCTCTCTGTGTGTGTGTCAGGGTTTCCGTTATGAAAATGTGGTGCCAGACATTTGACCTACAGCATTTTCATTTAAGTAACAGACATTTGAGAAATGTACTGGTCCAATATGATTAGGGTGTCTGCCCACGGTGCTCAGAATGACAGAAATCACATTTTAGATGATGGTAATTCATTTGAACAGAACATGCAGGTGGAGGATGCAATGACGTGTGTCCTTACCGCGCACTTTGAATACGTTAGAATAACTGTCCACATTTAACTTTTTCTCAGCCAACGACGACTGACCAACAGCAAAATCACTAGTAGATGCATAGGTGGGGCGTGAGTTTCATGTTCTTAAATAATAAGCTGAGCTCCTCAGTGTCACACCTTGGTCTTAGTATTTTGTGTTTTCTTTAATTATTTGTTCAGGCCAGGGTGTGACATGGGGTTATTGTATTGTCGTATTGGGGTTTTTGTAGGCATTGGGATTGTGGTTGATTAGGGGTGTCTGGTATAGGCTTGGCTGCCTGAGGCGGTTCTCAATCAGAGTCAGGTGATTCTTGTTGTCTCTGATGGGGAACCGTATTTAGGTAGCCTGGGTTTCACTGTGTATTTCGTGGGTGATTGTTCCTGTCTCTGTGTAGTTTCTCCAGATAGGCTGTAATTAGGTTTCACGTTCCATTTGTTGTTTTGCTTTTGTAGAAGTTATTTCATGTATCGCTCTTCATTTATTAAAGACATGAGTAACCACCACGCTGCATTTCGGTCCGACTCTCTTTCTACAAACGAAGAACGCCGTTACACTCAGTCATGTTTTCTTCGCCTCACATTGTCAACGAAGTCTGTTTTTTAACATCCATTGTGAAAGATAGTTCCTCAGAATTAGAAAAATCTTTCCAACACTCCCGGCCTCGATAATCACCAAGCGTTGGTGTGAAAAAGCGAAATATCATGATCTGATGATCCCATATAGCTAGTGGAAACGTCATTAAAACACACAGCTGTCTGTCCGGAGTTCACTGGCACAGAAACTTCAAGGTGCTGGAATAGGCTAGTTGATACAGTGTTGCAAGTTCCCTATCAACAGCTTTTGGCCAGACCCAGTTGATGATTTGATACAATGTTCATACAACTTCTCTACCAATAGCCTAAGTCAAGACAGACAGAAAGGGAGGCAGACAGGCGGAGCAGAGATTAATGTGATTGAAAGAACCAACATTTTAATCAGGATATTTTCTACTGTTTTTATTTGTCAGCTTTAGGCCTATGAAATGTACTTAGTTGATGATGGAAGATATAGCCTATAGGCCAATGCAGCAGTAGGCCTATCTCTGAGTTCAATGCGCTCTTCTTTAGCCACCAATGGATCACAGTGTGTCCATGTGGCGGAGGCTGGCACTCTTTTGACATATTTAGCATTTCACTCCAGATTTCTATGATTAACCACGTGGCAATGATTTTGAGAAATTACAATTGTATTTATTGAAATGAAACTGTTCCATGAAAATGTGCATATAAAAATAATCCTAACTGTCACGCAGGTCGGTAGAAATGGTAGGATAGATTGTAAACTTCCCCAAACTTGAAACTCAGGAGCTGCCTGTGTGCTTTACTATAACACACATTAAACCTATTTGTGAACGAGCAAGCGCATAGGAGGTCCCGATTAGTTGATTAGTGTTGTGCCGAAAACCTGCCCCCTGCCAGAACACACCCCCTCCACGTGAATGCGCACACACTCCATTCTTCATTGCTGCGACTTGCTTGCTAGTTGAGATTTCTGATCAGTTAGGCTGCGTTTCATTTGATTTTTTTTTATGTCTGTTTGATCCCGGGGGGGCACTAGTAATATCTGCAGTTTTCGCTTTGGCTATTTGTTTCAAGTGTACTTTCTGGCTGAAATCCCCCACCCCTTTCTAATTTCCTTAATTTTGTGGCTATAGTCAAATACTTTCTGTGGCTCACAACAGTCAAATACTTTCTATAGAACAAACGGCAGGATAGGCAACTAAAATGAATAATTAATGTGTGTTATATTACAGACAAGGGAGTAAAGGGAGTATATTACAGACAAGGGAGTAAAGGGAGTATATTACAGACAAGGGAGTATATTACAGACAAGGGAGTATATTACAGACAAGGGAGTAAAGGGAGTATATTACAGACAAGGGAGTAAAGGGAGTATCTTACAGACAAGGGAGTATATTACAGACAAGGGAGTAAAGGGAGTATATTACAGACAAGGGAGTAAAGGGAGTATATTACAGACAAGGGAGTATATTACAGACAAGGGAGTAAAGGGAGTATATTACAGACAAGGGAGTAAAGGGAGTATATTACAGACAAGGGAGTAAAGGGAGTATATTACAGACAAGGGAGTAAAGGGAGTATATTACAGACAAGGGAGTAAAGGGAGTATCTTACAGACAAGGGAGTAAAGGGAGTATATTACAGACAAGGGAGTAAAGGGAGTATATTACAGACAAGGGAGTAAAGGGAGTATCTTACAGACAAGGGAGTAAAGGGAGTATATTACAGACAAGGGAGTAAAGGGAGTATATTACAGACAAGGGAGTAAAGGGAGTATCTTACAGACACGGGAGTAAAGGGAGTATATTACAGACAAGGGAGTAAAGGGAGTATCTTACAGACAAGGGAGTAAAGGGAGTATATTACAGACAAGGGAGTAAAGGGAGTATATTACAGACAAGGGAGTAAAGGGAGTATATTACAGACAAGGGAGTAAAGGGAGTATATTACAGACAAGGGAGTAAAGGGAGTATATTACAGACAAGGGAGTAAAGGGAGTATATTACAGACAAGGGAGTAAAGGGAGTATATTACAGACAAGGGAGTAAAGGGAGTATCTTACAGACAAGGGAGTAAAGGGAGTATATTACAGACAAGGGAGTAAAGGGAGTATATTACAGACAAGGGAGTAAAGGGAGTATATTACAGACAAGGGAGTAAAGGGAGTATATTACAGACAAGGGAGTAAAGGGAGTATATTACAGACAAGGGAGTAAAGGGAGTATATTACAGACAAGGGAGTAAAGGGAGTATATTACAGACAAGGGAGTAAAGGGAGTATATTACAGACAAGGGAGTAAAGGGAGTATATTACAGACAAGGGAGTAAAGGGAGTATATTACAGACAAGGGAGTAAAGGGAGTATATTACAGACAAGGGAGTAAAGGGAGTATCTTACAGACAAGGGAGTAAAGGGAGTATCTTACAGACAAGGGAGTAAAGGGAGTATATTACAGACAAGGGAGTAAAGGGAGTATATTACAGACAAGGGAGTAAAGGGAGTATATTACAGACAAGGGAGTAAAGGGAGTATCTTACAGACACGGGAGTAAAGGGAGTATCTTACAGACACGGGAGTAAAGGGAGTATCTTACAGACACGGGAGTAAAGGAGTATCTTACAGACACGGGAGTAAAGGGAGTATATTACAGACACGGGAGTAAAGGGAGTATATTACAGACAAGGGAGTAAAGGGAGTATATTACAGACAAGGGAGTAAAGGGGAGTATATTACAGACAAGGGAGTAAAGGGAGTATCTTACAGACAAGGGAGTAAAGGGAGTATATTACAGACAAGGGAGTAAAGGGAGTATATTACAGACAAGGGAGTAAAGGGAGTATATTACAGACAAGGGAGTAAAGGGAGTATATTACAGACACGGGAGTAAAGGGAGTATATTACAGACAAGGGAGTAAAGGGAGTATATTACAGACAAGGGAGTAAAGGGAGTATATTACAGACAAGGGAGTAAAGGGAGTATATTACAGACAAGGGAGTATATTACAGACAAGCAGTAAACATTTCAGAACAACTACTAGTTGAATAAGACATGGGAGAGATGATGAATTTTGGCAAAGAGATTTATTTGTAGACTAATACACTTGAAACAAATAGCCAAACTGAAAACTGCAGACATGACTAGATCCTCCCCCGCGATCAAACTGCCATAAAAAATAAAATGAAACGCAGCCTAATGTGATCAGAAATCTCAAGTCGCAGCAATGAAGAATTGAGTGTGTGCGTGTTCACGCGAAGAGGTGTTGGGGGATTCTGGCAGGGGGGAGATTTTAGGCACAACACCAGCCCTGCTGGAGACCGAAGCAAAATCTTTTTTAATCAGACAAACTCTGCCAACACTGATAAACAATCAATTAAAATGACGTTGTCCATATAATGGTCCTACTATCAGGGGAGACAAATAGAATATGACGTCCATCTAAGCTGGAGCAGGAAACTGTTGTCCGATAACTAACTTTAAAGTGGCACTGATAGAGTGAATATGCGCAGTGCGCACTCTCATATACTGGTGCCAATAAGATAGACTATAGGCCTAAAAAAAGACAGATTTGAGTATTTTCATTGTCTTCTCTTTACAGCAATAGCCATTTGCTTTCCAAACTATGTTTCCCCGCAATTTAATTTATAATTATTGCGATATGGCTTGCTGGTCTTCTACTTTTCCTTGACAGTCGCAAGTCAACAATCATCTATTTGATATTTGCAACGTGCACAGCCTAAATTGCGCGAGCTGCCTTTCCTTCCGACTTGTAGGCAATGAGATTTAAAACAACAAGACTAGGGGAAGCTAATGGTCCTCTGTGGCTAAATCATGATTTAGTTGCCTATTTTGAATGCTTTTATTTCTGTATTGCAGGCTAATTAGGCTATCATTTTGGCAATTGATTTCAATTTACTTAGGAAAGCTTAGCTTCCCCTAGCATTATGGGCTCGCCGCCTATGTCAATCTACTATCCCCCATAGTAAAAAGAATTGACCTATTCTATTGGTCAGCTTGTCGAAAAACAAAATAGCCCAAACAGACCCTGGGACAGTTTTGGGACAATAGAGAAAAAAAGGTTAAAAAGTAATGAATCTTATGCAACAGACCAGAACATTTAGCTGAAAAATGTAAAATTGGCCTTTCTAATTTTATTTGTTGGCTTTTCATTTTTTTAAATCCCGAAAGCCGGCTAATGGAAACGTGTGTGTGTGTGTGTGTGTGTGGACAGAAACAGAACATCCAGTGACAACTCTGACAGAGGTTTGTCCTGTAACTCACAACCCAGGATGAAATACTAATGACCTGTCTGGGGATGCATAGAGGATGTCTGGGAGAGGAGAGGACGGTCAGTCACTCACTCGGTTTGCTCTGTCTGACCTGGTGATTTATCTCACATAAAGGTTGACACAGAGGAGAGAGGAAGGGGAGTTGTGATGTATGGTAGAGTATTAAGTACCTCTGTCTAGATACAGAAGCTGGGCTGGCACACCGCTACTGCAGAGGTGAAGATGTCCGTTTAGCCTGCTGACGATCAAGGACGCAGGTGGAGACGACTTCTTAAGATGGGACATAATGGGAGTGTATGCAGCCCAACTCTACTGCAGACTGTGTATGGTCTTATTAACCACTCTTACTGTGTAACAGCCAGAATAGCAGGAGGGTGTCACAGATCCATAACACTAGTGCCTTGAAAGCACGCAAAACCCCATATAGACGATATCTGAATTGTGCCGCAAAACCCCATATGGTTGGTATTTCACAACATGAGTGATAATGAAGGAAGTGGGAGAGGGGCTATTATTTTCATGGGGATGAACTGAAATTGAACTCGCACTGTAGATTTTAATTGTAATTTTTAAATTTTACCTTTATTTAACTAGGCAAGTCAGTTAAGAACAAATTCTTATTTTCAATGACGGCCTAGGAACAGTGGGTTAACTGCCTGTTCAGGGGCAGAATGACAGATTTGTACCTTGTTAGCTTGGGTGTTTGAACTTGCAGCCTTCCGGTTACTAGTCCAACACTCTAACCACTAGGCTACCCAAGTAGGCTTGATATTCACTGCAGCGTTAAGGGCCGTCCACACCTAGGACATTAACTAGAATGATAATTTTAGATTTGTATCTTGATAGATTTTGTTATAGTCATCGTCCTAGGTGAGGACGGCCCTTAAAGATGGTTATTAGGAAGTGTTTAGTACTATGACAGAGTCGAGAGATGTCAGAATGTATAGCGAGGTAAACGAAAGGTTGCTGGTTCGAATCCCCTAGCCAACTAGGTGAAAAATCTGTCGGTGCTCTAGAGCAAGGCACTTAACCCTAATTGCTCCTGTAAGTCGCTCTGGATAAGAGCATCTGCTAAATGACAACAACAAAATAGACCGTTCCTTAGCCGTCCCTTCTTGCCTTGGTCCTTTATAATGCTGAAATATGATAACGCTGCCTGGTATAATGCAGATGGCTTTATGTGTTTGGCTCCTAACAACGCTGTCTATCTTTCTCCCTCACGGTTTGCTTTGCCAAAGGGAAATCAGCTATTGTCCTCTGAAGCCACTGTGATGTAGTCTGTGGTGTGTGTTGTTGAAGTCCAGAACCCTTTGTACCCAGTAACTGAATGTCTGATTCTGTCACCATTGTTGTGGTCTCCTTTTCTATTCTGTAGAGCACGATCAGCCTAGTGCTAGCTCTAGTCATATCTGTGCATTGACTCAGATACTGTGCCCTGAATCCCACCATATTCCCTATTTAGTGCACTACTTTTGACCAGGGCCCATAGGTCACAGGTCAAAAGTAGTACACTATATATGGAATATGGTGCCATTTGGGACTGAACCTGTGTATTAATGTAGTGTGCATCAGCTCTGTGTGAAGCTGTGCCCCCCTGCTGACTGGCATCTCTATTTACAGCCCTTTGTAGTCCTGTTCAATGCTATTCTTCTACTATATATGACTCCAGTCTAGTCTTATTGAAGCTACCTGCCTGCTGTACTGAATAATCTCTGCAGGCCTGGAGACCTCTCCACAACCCTCCCTGTCTCCTCTGCCCATCAATGCCTTGGGTGCGTCCCAAATAGCACCATGTTCCCTATATAGAGCATTACTTTTGACCAGGGCCCAGAGGAACAGGTCTCACACCGACCTCGCGGTACATCGAGGAACAGTAGAGGAAACAGTACCTGCCTCGAGATCAATAAACGGAAATTGGATCGAGCTGAAGTAACTTGGTATGAATCATCTTGATGTAATCATTGATTCTCATGTGGGAGACGTGCCACCTCTTTCTGCATTAGTCTCATATCCTAGAACACACAGTCTGCTGCCAGACTCTGGCCTGTCACATTGTGTGAATGCACAGTGCTCCATGAGGCTCATTCTCACTCTGCAGTTGGCTGTCCCAAGGGTTACTGCAGAACCATGTCTCCGCAACATGTCCAAGTGTTTATGGCAAGCCACCAATGGCCGCCTTTCAGACGAGATCTATTCACAAACCCCCGACGTGAAAAGTTAGATTAAGAAATTCTGTTCGTGCCGCTTCACAGAATAAATGGTTAAAAATGACTCCCGATCAGTTGGAATCAAGGTGGATTGAAATGCTAATTTGCTAAATGAACAAGGCAGTGCAGTTCTGGCCCCAGCTACATGGGGTGAATACTGAGCAGACAGGATTTTGGTACAAAAGGCCACAGATTGCCATGCTAGCACTTACGGGTACTGTCTCAATTCACACTTCTGCACTGTTTAGAGCATCATAGAGAAGTAGTTTGATATTGAGTCAGAGCATCATAGAGAAGTAGTTTGATATTGAGTCAGGGCATCATAGAGAAGTAGTTTGATATTGAGTCAGGGCATCATAGAGAAGTAGTTTGATATTGAGTCAGAGCATCATAGAGAAGTAGTTTGATATTGAGTCAGGGCCTCATAGAGAAGTAGTTTGATATTGAGTCAGGGCATCATAGAGAAGTAGTTTGATATTGAGTCAGGGCATCATAGAGAAGTAGTTTGATATTGAGTCAGGGCATCATAGAGAAGTAGTTTGATATTGAGTCAGGGCATCATAGAGAAGTAGTTTGATATTGAGTCAGGGCATCATAGAGAAGTAGTTTGATATTGAGTCAGGGCATCAAGATGAAATGTACCCCTTTCAACTAACATTTGAATTTGTTAGTGTTCTTTGGTTTTCCAATGTGTGCCAAGCCAACCCTATCTCTTGCCCATAAATTCCTACTGTCAGTACCAATCAGCTAAAAGGCTGTGTGTCTTTAATGTTGCATTTCAATCAGTGTAACAACCTCAGTCAGCGTTGAGGCCAGACAGACTGGACTCCCTTCGCCCTTTTACATTCGCTATACTGTAAATTCTACTACTTAGCTCACATTTGCTGCATCCCAAATGGCCCCCTTTTCCCTACATTGTGCACTACCCCTGAGAGGCCCTGGTCAAAAGTAGTGTACTATAAAGGTATTATGTTGCCAATGGGATACACAATTGTCTGTAATAAAGTAGTGTACGGCTGAAGGAGAGAGGGAGCGCCACACACACCTCCCCATCCTTCTAGCCCAAACCACCTATCTGAAGAACACTTTCCATAGGAGAAAATAGCCTGTAATAACAGTATTTGGAAGTTTTCAGTCGACAACATTTGTCAGGCCTAACATGTATGAAGCCTTTTACTGCGATGAAAGTGGTGGCTGAATCCGATGGAATTTCGGCTGGCACATACTGATGAGGTACAGCGTGTTGTGGCAGCTGGCAATTCTCCAGCAATGACAGACCTGCTTTGCATAGCAGTGTGTTGGCATCGATTCAGAGTAATAAAGGTGGTTTCTGGTCATGCAGTTCAGTACACTTCTCTCGGCCGTAAAAAATGTATTGAGAAAAAAATGATGTATGTTTGGATATTGGTCAGGTTGCTACCTCTGTGTCTCACACCTTATCTTACCTCACCTCAGAGGGGCTGTGAAGATAACAGGTGTGCTCTTTGCCATTGAGTCGTCCTCACCCCACTTCCCCTTTGTCTGCTGTTCATCTGTCTCCTCCAATCACCTCAGAGGGAGGAGGGTGGGCCAGTGTTGTACTTTCTGTATTCACAGCACTCTCTTCTCTCTTCCTTTTGAGAGATTGGGATTGTATTTTCAGAAAAGCCCTCTTGCCTGTCTTTACCATTACAGTTTAATATTGAGCTCCAGTGAACTGCTTAGGGGCTGATTTAAAGAGTTAGGGTCCAGAAGGGTCTTCAGCTATTAACTCTCACACAGAATAATCAGCAGGGTCTTACTGCATGTTTGTCACCCTGTAGTCTCCTGTTTTGCTTACAGTATTTCAAGACATTCTTTGATTATCTGGTCCTTAGTTAAGAGGTGTGATCTCTTAAATGTTAACCCTTTCAGCATTATATCTGGGAAAATAACGGACAAATAAAAAATAAAATACAAATAATGATTCTATGGTTTGGCGTATTTATGGTTGTAGGGTTCGTTCGTAACAACTTTTACCTGAGCGGTTTCACGTGGCCAAAACAGGACTGTTTTCAGACTGTGTGGGTCAGGTCAGCTGCTTGTTGTTAGCCTCGCTCTGAGAAGGAATGGAGCTAGTTCTGAAAGAACAGGGAATGTTCTGGTTAACTTGACTGATTTGTTGTCCCATTGGGGAAACGTTGTTGCAGTATCATGTACATGTTTAAATAGAGTAGACTACAAATGACAATACAAAATTCACAAGTTCCATCCAGCATATACAGATGAAAGAAGACCAGCCTGGTAGATAGGAACATTAACCAGCTGTTTAGAGGGATATCACACCTGACACCAATGATTGTCTAGTTTAGTAATGTCAATGATTGGACAGCGGTCGGTGATGGTGTTTGTTTGTCTCCAGAGCAGTTTAGATTGTGTTGTGATGTTTCACTTCAGCAGCGAATCACGTTGCATCTGTTCAATCAGTTTAAAACTATTCTTTATATCAACTATATATATTTCTGTTTCTGAATTCTAGGATAATAGAGAAATATAGTTTCTCAGTACAATATAACATCATAATACACGTCTACTTTTCCTGTTACATGTCCTAAAGTCTCCCCATACTTCCCTGTTGTTCCTCTGTCTGCTGTTGTGGTTGCAGCACTTCCTCTTGGCCTCCAAGTTCATCCTGGCCTTTGTGATCCCAGATGTCCCCAAACACATCCAGATCAAACTGTCACGTCTGGAGTTTGAGTCCCTGGAGGCTCTGAAGAAAAGGGTAAGTTTGACTGACTGACTGAACCCCTCAACTGTATGGTGTGTTGAATAACGCTAGCATGACATACAGAGTGGTTTGACCTAACTTGAGTCTATTAAGGTGAAAAAAAAAAAATGCAGGTACCATCACTCAACCTGAAACTCTTTGGGGTGTGTTAAACCAAAAAATTATGAAATTCCCAAAAATAACATGAAGGGACTTCAAGGTGAATAAAATGTACAAAGTAACCCTAGATGAAGGAAAGCCACAGACTTCTGTGTGGATAAGCTGGGTATATGAGGTGTACGGCTGACGTGACTGTCTCTGAGACACCCATCAGGTTTATCATCTAGGTCTGATGGTTTAATGATCCATGTAGAAGGTTGTTCACGCTGCAGCTAACTAACAAACTGTGTGTGCGTGTGCAATATTCTAATGCGTTAATGAGGCTCTGCTATTTTGGCAGATGTTTATCACCTTGCATGTTGCTCAGAAGCAGGTCACACACACTCACACAGAGGACACAATCATCTGATTTCCCAGCACCAGAAAGAACCTGTATAAACTGCTTACATACCGTGTATAATGAAGGACAAAATAACAGATTATTTAGCAGAATAATGCAGACCCATAACTCTCTCCATAGCAGAATAATGCAGACCCATAACTCTCTCCATAACAGAATAATGCAGACCCATAACTCTCTCCATAGCAGAATAATGCAGACCCATATCTCTCTCCATAACAGAATAACGCAGACCCATATTTCTCTCCATAACAGAATAATGCAGACCCATAACTCTCTCCATAGCAGAATAATGCAGACCCATATCTCTCTCCATAACACCATAATGCAGACCCATATCTCTCCATAACAGAATAACCATAATAACAGAATAATGCAGACCCATATCTCTGAATAATGCAGACCCATAACACCATAATGCAGACCCATATCTCTCCATAACACCATAATACAGACCCATATCTCTGACCATAACACCATAATGCAGACCCATATCTCTCTCCATAACACCATAATGCAGACCCATATCTCTCTCCATAACACCATAATGCAGACCCATATCTCTCTCATAACACCATAATGCAGACCCATATCTCTCCATAACACCATAATGCAGACCCATATCTCTCTCCATAACAGAATAATGCAGACCCATCTCTCTCTCCATAACAGAATAACGCAGACCCATATTTCTCTCCCCATAGCAGACTAATGCAGACCCATATTTCTCTCCATAACAGAATAATGCAGACCCATATCTCTCCCATAGCAGAATAATGCAGACCCATATTTCTCTCCATAACAGAATAATCAGACCCATATTTCTCTCCATAACAGAATAATGCAGACCCATATCTCTCCCCATAACACCATAATGCAGACCCATATTTCTCCCCATAACACACAAATGCAGACCCATAACTCTCTCCATAACACATGAATGCAGACCCATATCTTTCCATAACACATGAATGCAGACCCATATTTCTCTCATAACAGAATAATGCAGACCCATATTTATCTCCATAACAGAATAATGCAGACCCATATTTCTCTCCATAACAGAATAATGAGAAATATTTCTCTCCATAACAGAATAATGCAGACCCATATTTATCTCCATAACACCATAATGCAGACCCATATCTCTCCATAACACCATAATACAGACCCATATCTCTGACCATAACACCATAATGCAGACCCATATCTCTCCATAACACCATAATGCAGACCCATATCTCTCTCCATAACACCATAATGCAGACTCATATCTCTCCATAACACCATAATGCAGACCCATATCTCTCTCCATAACAGAATAATGCAGACCCATCTCTCTCTCCATAACAGAATAACACAGACCCATATTTCTCTCCCCATAGCAGAATAATGCAGACCCATATTTCTCTCCATAACATAATCATGCAGACCCATATTTCTCTCCATAACATAATCATGCAGACCCATATCTCTCCCCATAACACACAAATGCAAACCCATAACTCTCTCCATAACACATGAATGCAGACCCATCTCTCCATAACAGAAAAATGCAGACCCATATTTCTCTCCATAACAGAATAATGCAGATCCATATCTCTCCCCATAGCAGAATAATGCAGACCCATATTTCTCTCCATAACAGAATAATGCAGACCCATATCTCTCTCCATAACAGAATAATGCAGACCCATATCTCTCTCCATAACAGAATAATGCAGACCCATATCTCTCTCCATAACAGAATAATGCAGATCCATAACAGAATAATGCTCCATATCCCCCCCATAGCAGAATAATGCAGACCCATATTTCTCTCCATAAAAGAATAATGCAGACCCATATTTCTCTCCATAACAGAATAATGCAGACCCATATCTCTGACCATAACACATGAATGCTGACCCATATTTCTCTCCATAACAGAATAATGCAGACCCATATCTCTCCCCATAACACCATAATGCAGACCCATATTTCTCCCCATAACACACAAATGCAGACCCATAACTCTCTCCATAACACATGAATGCAGACCCATATCTTTCCATAACACATGAATGCAGACCCATATTTCTCTCATAACAGAATAATGCAGACCCATATTTCTCTCCATAACAGAATAATGCAGACCCATATTTCTCTCCATAACACCATAATGCAGACCCATATCTCTCCATAACAGAATAATGCAGACCCATATCTCTCTCCATAGCACCATAATGCAGACCCATCTCTCTCCATCAACACCATAATGCAGACCCATATCTCTCTCCATAACACCATAATGCAGACCCATATCTCTCCATAACACCATAATACAGACCCATATCTCTGACCATAACACCATAATGCAGACCCATATCTCTCTCCATAACACCATAATGCAGACCCATATCTCTCCATAACACCATAATACAGACCCATATCTCTGACCATAACACCATAATGCAGACCCATATCTCTCTCCATAACACCATAATGCAGACCCATATCTCTCCATAACACCATAATACAGACCCATATCTCTGACCATAACACCATAATGCAGACCCATATCTCTCCATAACACCATAATGCAGACCCATATCTCTCCATAACACCATAATACAGACCCATATCTCTGACCATAACACCATAATGCAGATCCATATATCTCTCCATAACACCATAATGCAGACCCATATCTCTCCATAACACCATAATACAGACCCATATCTCTGACCATAACACCATAATGCAGACCCATATCTCTCCCATAACACCATAATGCAGACCCATATCTCTCCATAACACATAATACAGACCCATATCTCTGACCATAACACCATAATGCAGACCCATATCTCTCTCCATAACAGAATAATGCAGACCCATATCTCTCCATAACACCATAATGCAGACCCATATCTCTCTCCATAACACCATAATACAGACCCATATCTCTGACCATAACACCATAATGCAGACCCATATCTCTCTCCATAACACCATAATGCAGACCCATATCTCTCTCCATAACACCATAATGCAGACCCACATCTCTCCATAACACCATAATGCAGACCCATATCTCTGACCATAACACCATAATGCAGACCCATATCTCTCCATAACACCATAATGCAGACCCATATCTCTCTCCATAACAGAATAATGCAGACCCATATCTCTCTCCATAACAGAATAATGCAGACCCATATTTCTCTCCATAACAGAATAATGCAGACCCATATCTCTGACCATAACATGAATGCTGACCCATATTTCTCTCCATAACAGAATAATGCAGACCCATATCTCTCCCCATAACACCATAATGCAGACCCATATTTCTCCCCATAACACACAAATGCAGACCCATAACTCTCTCCATAACACATGAATGCAGACCCATATCTTTCCATAACAGATGAATGCAGACCCATATTTCTCTCATAACAGAATGCAGACCCATATCTCTCCCATAACAGAATAATGCAGACCCATATTTCTCCCCATAACAGAATAATGCAGACCCATATCTCTCTCCATAACAGAATAATGCAGACCCATATCTTTCCATAACACATAATGCAGACCCATATTTCTCTCCATAACAGAATAATGCAGACCCATATCTCTCCCCATAACAGAATAATGCAGACCCATATTTCTCCCCATAACAGAACAAATGCAGACCCATATCTCTCCATAACACATGAATGCAGACCCATATCTTTCCATAACACATGAATGCAGACCCATATTTCTCTCATAACAGAATGCAGACCCATATCTCTCTCCATAACAGAATAATGCAGACCCATATTTCTCCCCATAACACACAAATGCAGACCCATAACTCTCTCCATAACACATGAATGCAGACCCATATCTTTCCATAACACATGAATGCAGACCCATATTTCTCTCATAACAGAATGCAGACCCATATCTCTCTCATAACAGAATAATGCAGACCCATATCTCTCTCCATAACAGAATAATGCAGACCCATATTTCTCTCCATAACACCATAATGCAGACTCATATCTCTCCATAACAGAATAATGCAGACCCATATCTCTCTCCATAGCACCATAATGCAGACCCATCTCTCTCCATCACACCATAATGCAGACCCATATCTCTCTCCATAACACCATAATGCAGACCCATATCTCTCCATAACACCATAATACAGACCCATATCTCTGACCATAACACCATAATGCAGACCCATATCTCTCTCCATAACACCATAATGCAGACCCATATCTCTCCATAACACCATAATACAGACCCATATCTCTGACCATAACACCATAATGCAGACCCATATCTCTCTCCATAACACCATAATGCAGACCCATATCTCTCCATAACACCATAATACAGACCCATATCTCTCCATAACACCATAATGCAGACCCATATCTCTCTCCATAACACCATAATGCAGACCCATATCTCTCCATAACACCATAATACAGACCCATATCTCTGACCATAACACCATAATGCAGACCCATATATCTCTCCATAACACCATAATGCAGACCCATATCTCTCCATAACACCATAATACATACCCATATCTCTGACCATAACACCATAATGCAGACCCATATCTCTCTCCATAACACCATAATGCAGACCCATATCTCTCCATAACACCATAATACAGACCCATATCGCTGACCATAACACCATAATGCAGACCCATATCTCTTTCCATAACACCATAATGCAGACCCATATCTCTCCATAACACCATAATACAGACCCATATCTCTGACCATAACACCATAATGCAGACCCATATCTCTCCATAACACCATAATGCAGACCCATATCTCTCCATAACACCATAATGCAGACCCATATCTCTCTCCATAACACCATAATACAGACCCATATCTCTGACCATAACACCATAATGCAGACCCATATTTCTCTCCATAACACCATAATGCAGACCCATATCTCTCTCCATAACACCATAATGCAGACCCACATCTCTCCATAACACCATAATGCAGACCCATATCTCTGACCATAACACCATAATGCAGACCCATATCTCTCCATAACACCATAATGCAGACCCATATCTCTCTCCATAACAGAATAATGCAGACCCATATCTCTCTCCATAACAGAATAATGCAGACCCATATTTCTCTCCATAACAGAATAATGCAGACCCATATCTCTGACCATAACACATGAATGCTGACCCATATTTCTCTCCATAACAGAATAATGCAGACCCATATCTCTCCCCATAACACCATAATGCAGACCCATATTTCTCCCCATAACACACAAATGCAGACCCATAACTCTCTCCATAACACATGAATGCAGACCCATATCTTTCCATAACACATGAATGCAGACCCATATTTCTCTCATAACAGAATGCAGACCCATATCTCTCTCCATAACAGAATAATGCAGACCCATATTTCTCCCCATAACACACAAATGCAGACCCATAACTCTCTCCATAACACATGAATGCAGACCCATATCTTTCCATAACACATGAATGCAGACCCATATTTCTCTCATAACAGAATGCAGACCCATATCTCTCTCCATAACAGAATAATGCAGACCCATATTTCTCTCCATAACACCATAATGCAGACTCATATCTCTCTCCATAACAGAATAATGCAGACCCATATCTCTCTCCATAACAGAATGCAGACCCATATCTCTCCATAACACCATAATGCAGACCCATATCTCTCCATAACACCATAATGCAGACTCATATCTCTCTCCATAACACCATAATACAGACCCATATCTCTGACCATAACACCATAATGCAGACCCATATTTCTCTCCATAACACCATAATTCAGACCCATATCTCTCTCCATAACACCATAATGCAGACCCATATCTCTCCATAACACCATAATGCAGACCCATATCTCTGACCATAACACCATAATGCAGACCCATATCTCTGACCATAACACCATAATGCAGACTCATATCTCTACATAACACCATAATGCAGACCCATATCTCTCCATAACACCATAATGCAGACCCATCTCTCTCCATAACACCATAATGCAGACCCATATCTCTCCATAACACCATAATGCAGACCCATATCTCTGACCAAAACACCATAATGCAGACCCATATCTCTGACCATAACACCATAATGCAGACCCATATCTCTGACCATAACACCATAATGCAGACCCATATCTCTCCATAACACCATAATGCAGAACCATATCTCTCCATAACACCATAATGCAGACCCATCTCTCTCCATAACACCATAATGCAGACCCATATCTCTCCATAACACCATAATGCAGACCCATATCTCTGACCATAACACCATAATGCAGACCAATATCTCTGACCATAACACCATAATGCAGACCCATATCTCTCCATAACACCATAATACAGACCCATATCTCTCTCCATAACAGCTTCATGTAATGTATTCAGTCCCTCAATACATCTCCCAGAGCACTTCGGTAAAGATAAATGACAGGAGTTAGGTGAATGGTATTGATATGAGTATGCTGTTGAGCAGTAGCTTGCCTCAGCTTGGCACTGCAGTCATTTACTGGATTAAGGCTGAGTGCTTCAGCAATAAGCTAGCATGTTTTAGCTAGCTATCATTTCTCTCAGCACTGCAGAAAGAAGGGCGGGCCATGAAATACATCACATTGATGATTGGTGGTATTTCTGATGCTTCTTGTTCTTGTCCAGCTGAATGTTGAATTTAAGCAGATTTGAACAGGATTGGTTGATTTCTTGGTTTGTTTGTGCAGAGCCAGGCCCATGGGCGGTAAGTTGCTTTGGGTCATCTGACTGAACTCTGCTATGCAGGTTGTGAGTTTGTCTGGTTATGGTTTGAATTGAAAGCTTCACCTATAATACCTAATGCCTGATATTAATCGTGTGAATAGAGATGAATAAGCTACTTAATAATGTCTACGTGTCTTGCCCAAGTTGGTCTTGTGGTGAGGCTTATGTATGGTATGTGTTGTGATGGTACTTGGTTACTGCCTTGTGTTGAACTGAGTGTTTTCAACCCAGTCCCAGGCACATGAGTAGTGCCCCTGCTACCATGGCTATTAAACGTCTTGCCGTTTGTCTTGATAACTCTTCCTCATAAGTCATTCATTTTAATCTCCCTCCAGCACTGTCCTTCTCCTTATCCCACCATCAAAACCCAATTAATATCATCTTGTGGCTGTCCATCTTGATTCCTAATCATTTCAGATATTCTCAAGTTTGACATGGCCTTTACTTCATCAGGTTAAACATTCTTGATGAAATTAATTCACTCCACTTTTCTCTATATCACTAATGATCCCAGCCAGCCAGCCAGGCAGGCAGTGAGTCAGCAAGTCGGTCGGGCAGCCAGGCAGGCAGTCGGCAGGCGGATAGGCATTTGGGCATTCGGCAGGGCGGGCATTCAGCCTGGCATTCCGCAGGGCGGGCATTCGGCAGGGCGGGCATTTGACAGGGCGGGCAGTCGGCCGGCCAGACAGGGCGGGCGGGCAGTCGACCAGGCAGACAGGGGGGGCGGGCAGTCGGCCAGGCAGACAGGGCGGGCGGGCAGTCGGCCGGCCGGACAGGGCGGGCGGGCAGTCGGCCGGCCAGGACAGGGCGGGCGGGCAGTCGGCCGGCCTGGACAGGGCGGGCGGGCAGTCGGCCGGCCGGACAGGGCGGGCGGGCGGGCAGGGCGGGCAGTCGGCCAGGCAGACAGGGCGGGCGGGCAGTCGGCCGGCCTGATAGGCCAGACAGGGCGGGCGGGCAGTCGGCCCGGCCAGACAGGGCGGGCGGGCAGTCGGCCGGCCGGACAGGGGCGGGCGGGCAGTCGGCCGGACAGGGCGGGCGGGCAGTCGGCAGGCCAGACAGGGCGGGCGGGCAGTCGGCAGGCCAGACAGGGCGGGCGGGCAGTCGACCAGGCAGACAGGGCGGGCGGGCAGTCGGCCGGCCAGACAGGGCGGGCGGGCAGTCAGTCGGCCGGCCGGCCAGACAGGGCGGGCGGGCAGTTGGCCGGCCAGACAGGGCGGGCGGGCGGGCAGTTGGCCGGCCAGACAGGGCAGTCGGCCGGCCGGCCAGACAGGGCGGGCGGGCAGTCAGCAGGACAGGGCAGGCATTGAGTCTTTGAGTGACAGGAGTTGATGGACCTTCCAGTCAACCCCAAGGTGTTGTATCATGTCAGGTAATCAGTCAGAACCACAGCCTTCCACTGGATATGTCATCATGCATCACCTTGTACTGCAGCCTCTACTGATGACGGAAAGAAAGCCTTTATTCCACTGGAGTTCTGTCCGGGGTCAGTTGTGAGAGGAGGACGGAGGGACGGCCATCTTCCTGTGTCTGTCTGCATCTAGCCGAGTCAATCCAACGTTTTCCACTGCTTCAGCAGGCAGAGCTGTCTTGCCAGCCAATGGGCTTTGTGGCCTGGGGAAAACCCTTTCCTTCCTCTGGCACAGGGGGAACTGATCAGAGCAGGTGCATGGGCTAAAATCCAGCATTTTCCACTGCTTCAGCAAGGGGAGGGAAGCCATAGAGATACATACACTTAGCTAGTTGTACAGTGTGTATCTATCACTGAAGGGAGCAGCCAATGTCCTGGGGAAAATCCCTTCCTTCCTTTGGCACAGGAGGAATGTAGTCGTGATCAGAGCAGGGGCCTCACCGGTGGAAACCCCTATCAACACCTTAGTCGCTGGCGCTCCACCAGCACTAGCCACCACTGCCAGAGGTGACTGTGACCCTCTGGAGAGAAGGCCACAGAGACAGATACTGTACTATACAGAGGAGAGACAGATGCAGAATGTATACAGAATGGTGTCGTCTGCGTAGAGGTGGATCAGAGAATCACCAGCAGCAAGAGCAATATCATTGATATATACCTCGAAAAGAGTCGGCCCAAGAATTGAACCCTGTGGCACCCCCATAGAGACTGCCAGAGTCCGGACAACAGGCCTTCCGATTTGACACACTGAACTCTATCTGAGAAGTAGTTTGTGAACCAGGCGAGGCAGCCATTTGAGAAGCAAAGGCTATTGAGCCTGCCGATAAAAATGCGGTGATTGACAGAGTCGAAAGCCTTGGCCAGATCGATGAAGACGGCTGCACAGTATTGTCTTTTATCAATGGTGGTTATATCGTTTAGGACCTTGAGCGTGGCTGATGTGCACCCCTGACCAGCTCGGAAACCAGATTGCAGAGTGGAGAAGGTACAGTGGGATTTGAAATGGTCGGTGATCTGTTTATTAACTTGGCTTTCGAAGATTTTAGAAAGGCAGGGCAGGATGGATATAGGTCTATAACAGTTTGGGTTGAGTGTCTTCCCCTTTTGAAGAGAGGAATGACCGCGGCAGCTTTCCAATCTTTGGGGATCTCAAATGACACGAGAGGTTGAATAGGCTAGTAATGGGGGTTGCAACAATTTTGGCAAATAATTTTCGAAAGAGTGGGTCCAGATTTGTAGGGATCCATTTTTCAGTTCTTTCAGAACATTGGCTGTCTGGGTTTGGGTGAAGGAGAAGTGGGGGGGGTTTGGGCAAGTTGCTGCAGGGGGTGCTGAGATGTTGGCCAGGGTAGGGGTAGCCAGGTGGAAAGCATGGCCAGCTGTGGAAAAATGCGATTATCGTAGATTTATCGGTGGTGACAGTGTTTCCTATCCTCAGTGCAGTGGGCAGCTGGGAGGAGGTGCTCTTATTCTCCATGGACTTTACAGTGTCCCAAAACTTTTTGGAATTTGTGCTACAGCAAATTTCTGTTTGAAAAAGCTGGCCTTCACTTTCCTAACTGACTGAGTATATTGGTTCCCGACTTCCCTGAAAAGTTGCATATCGCGGGGGCTATTCGATGCTAATGCAGAATGCCACAGGATGTTTTTGTGCTGGTCAAGGGCAGTCAAGTCTGAGGTGAACCAAGGGCTATATCTGTTCTTAGTTCTACATTTTTTGAATGGGTCATGCTTATTTAAGATGGAGATTAAAACACTTTAAGAACAACCAGGGTATCCTCTACTGTCGGGATGAGGTCAATATCCTGTCCAGGCACCCGCCCAGGCCATTAGAAATGGCTGCTTGCTGAAGTAAGGATCGGGAGGTGAGTCTCTGTCAGGGAT
This sequence comes from Oncorhynchus keta, assembly GCF_023373465.1. Classification (NCBI taxonomy): domain Eukaryota; kingdom Metazoa; phylum Chordata; class Actinopteri; order Salmoniformes; family Salmonidae; genus Oncorhynchus; species Oncorhynchus keta. The sequence continues at coordinate 166,501 of NW_026283448.1, read as the reverse complement.
CTGCTGAGATTTTGTAATATCCTTCAGGATACCCGGGGGGTTATTAGAAATGGCTGCTTGCTGAGGTGTTTTAAGGAGCGTTTGACAGTGATGAGGGTGGTTATAGAGGGCAGTTTCATCGAACACCAGTGGTTGAAGAGATGGGGTTACATTCCCATATGGTTCCAGGGTGGGCAGGAGGCAGTGATTCTAAGATTTTGGTTGAAACAGGTTCTTTTTAAGGGCAGGTTGGTCAGGATGGCATCTCTAAGGTTGTAAGAAAAGGCCGGGGTTTAACTTTGTCCTGGTAGCCAGTTCCTAGTTGATGGGGGTAAACTGGTCTGGAGAAAACGCCAAGGGGATGAGATTGAGGGCATATCTGGGACTTGATTGTAAGAAGGTTTAGGGTGTTGAAGCATGAGCTAATGCAGAATGCACAGGATGTTTTGGTGGTTTCTAACCAGGGCTAGAACTCTTTAAGATGGAGATGGATGTTGGGTTGTAAGCCTGGGCCAGATACTGGATAGGTCATATGGTGTTGTAAGTGTTTTAAGGAGCGTTTGACAGTGACTTGGGGCTGGCAGGGCAGTCTATTTTGGTTGAAGACAGCAGCAGGTTGGTCAGGATGACTGGTGCCCATGGTTAAGGATTTAGGGTTGTACCTGGTAGGTTCCTGATAATTTGATGAGATTGAGGGCAAAGAGTAAGATGAAGCATGTCCCAGTTTAGTCACTATTGAAGGCTACAGACAGATAGCTGCTTGGTTTCTGGACTATAGAACTCTGTCTCTGCAGTAGACAGGCCCCCTTTGTCTATCTTGTTGTAAAATGTTATAGTTGGTTTCTGGGGATGAGAGAGAGTCCAGGGTGTACTCATCAGAAGAGCTAGGTTTGTTACTATGAGAGCCAGTGTCAAAGACAGATCTGTGTTCTTGTGTTTGAGTCAGGGAAGTTCATCCTGGAGAGAGGTGTGTTAGTGAGTCAGTGGGATTTACATCAAAGGCAGAGAGGCTTGTTATGTGATAGTCCAAGGAAGGCATCATCAGGATCCTGTACTGTCTGGAGCTCAGAGAGATACTGACTATAGTCCAGGAAGTTCATCAGGAGAGAGGTGTTACTGACTCCTGAAAGGGGGATGAATACTAGAGAGACGGATACTGTACTATAGAAAGAGCTAGAGACAGATACTGTACTATAGAGACAGAAGGCCACAAAGACAGATACTGTACCCTTAGTCCAGGTTTAGTCCAGGGCAGAGCACCTTGTCAGTGTATGTGTATTTTGGGTGTGAGGAGTCCAGTGGTGAGTGTGTGTGTTCTTGTGTTCCTGAGCCTGCTTGCATCTCTCTGTCTGGTGTGAGCCTGGCCAGGCATGATGTCAAAGACACAGGAGTGGTTATGTGGGATGATGGCTGAGTCATCGAAGACCTCTGTCACCTCAGAGAGAGACAGGCCAGCTCAGAGAGAAGCTGCTTCTCTCTCTATGGGATTGACTTGAAGTTCATCATCAGAAGAGAGGCTTGTTACTGACTCCTGATAGTCCAGGGAAGTTCATCATCAGGAGAGAGGCTTGTTACTGACTCCTGATAGTCCAGGGAAGTTCATCATCAGGAGAGAGGCTTGTTACTGACACCTGATAGTCCAGGGAAGTTCATCATCAGGAGAGAGGCTTGTTACTGACTCCTGATAGTCCAAGGAAGTTCATCATCAGGAGAGAGGCTTGTTACTGACACCTGATAGTCCAGGGAAGTTCATCATCAGGAGAGAGGCTTGTTACTGACACCTGATAGTCCAAGGAAGTTCATCATCAGGAGAGAGGCTTGTTACTGACTCCTGATAGTCCAGGGAAGTTCATCATCAGGAGAGAGGCTTGTTACTGACTCCTGATAGTCCAAGGAAGTTCATCATCAGGAGAGAGGCTTGTTACTGACACCTGATAGTCAGGGAAGTTCATCATCAGGAGAGAGGCTTGTTACTGACACCTGATAGTCCAAGGAAGTTCATCATCAGGAGAGAGGCTTGTTACTGACACCTGATAGTCCAGGGAAGTTCATCATCAGGAGAGAGGCTTGTTACTGACTCCTGATAGTCCAGGAAGTTCATCATCAGGAGAGAGGCTTGTTACTGACACCTGATAGTCCAGGGAAGTTCATCATCAGGAGAGAGGCTTGTTACTGACTCCTGATAGTCCAGGAAGTTCATCATCAGGAGAGAGGCTTGTTACTGACACCTGATAGTCCAGGAAGTTCATCATCAGGAGAGAGGCTTGTTACTGACACCTGATAGTCCAGTGAAGTTAATCATCAGGAGAGAGGCTTGTTACTGACGCCTGATAGTCCAGGGAAGTTCATCATCAGGAGAGAGGCTTGTTACTGACGCCTGACAGTCCAGGGAAGTTCATCATCAGGAGAGAGGCTTGTTACTGACTCCTGATAGTCCAGGGAAGTTCATCATCAGGAGAGAGGCTTGTTACTGACTCCTGATAGTCCAGGGAAGTTCATCATCAGGAGAGAGGCTTGTTACTGACTCCTGATAGTCCAGGGAAGTTCATCATCAGGAGAGAGGCTTGTTACTGACTCCTGATAGTCCAGGGAAGTTCATCATCAGGAGAGAGGCTTGTTACTGACACCTAATAGTCCAGGGAAGTTCATCATCAGGAGAGAGGCTTGTTACTGACTCCTGATAGTCCAGGGAAGTTCATCATCAGGAGAGAGGCTTGTTACTGACTCCTGATAGTCCAGGGAAGTTCATCATCAGGAGAGAGGCTTGTTACTGACGCCTGATAGTCCAGGGAAGTTCATCATCAGGAGAGAGGCTTGTTACTGACGCCTGATAGTCCAGGGAAGTTCATCATCAGGAGAGAGGCTTGTTACTGACGCCTGATAGTCCAGGGACGTTAATCATCAGGAGAGAGGCTTGTTACTGACGCCTGGTAGTCCAGGGAAGTTCATCATCAGGAGAGAGGCTTGTTACTGACACCTGATAGTCCAGGGAAGTTCATCATCAGGAGAGAGGCTTGTTACTGACTCCTGATAGTCCAGGGAAGTTCATCATCAGGAGAGAGGCTTGTTACTGACTCCTGATAGTCCAGGGAAGTTCATCATCAGGAGAGAGGCTTGTTACTGACTCCTGATAGTCCAGGGAAGTTCATCATCAGGAGAGAGGCTTGTTACTGACTCCTGATAGTCCAGGGAAGTTCATCATCAGGAGAGAGGCTTGTTACTGACGCCTGATAGTCCAGGGAAGTTCATCATCAGGAGAGAGGCTTGTTACTGACGCCTGATAGTCCAGGAAGTTCATCATCAGGAGAGAGGCTTGTTACTGACGCCTGATAGTCCAGGGAAGTTCATCATCAGGAGAGAGGCTTGTTACTGACGCCTGATAGTCCAGGGAAGTTCATCATCAGGAGAGAGGCTTGTTACTGACGCCTGATAGTCCAGGGAGTTCATCATCAGGAGAGAGGCTTGTTACTGACGCCTGATAGTCCAGGGAAGTTCATCATCAGGAGAGAGGCTTGTTACTGACACCTGATAGTCCAGGAAGTTCATCATCAGGAGAGAGGCTTGTTACTGACTCCTGATAGTCCAGGGAAGTTCATCATCAGGAGAGAGGCTTGTTACTGACTCCTGATAGTCTAGGGAAGTTCATCATCAGGAGAGAGGCTTGTTACTGACTCCTGATAGTCCAGGGAAGTTCATCATCAGGAGAGAGGCTTGTTACTGACTCCTGATAGTCCAGGGAAGTTCATCATCAGGAGAGAGGCTTGTTACTGACTCCTGATAGTCTAGGGAAGTTCATCATCAGGAGAGAGGCTTGTTACTGACTCCTGATAGTCCAGGGAAGTTCATCATCAGGAGAGAGGCTTGTTACTGACGCCTGATAGTCCAGTGAAGTTAATCATCAGGAGAGAGGCTTGTTACTGACGCCTGATAGTCCAGTGAAGTTAATCATCAGGAGAGAGGCTTGTTACTGACGCCTGATAGTCCAGGGAAGTTGGGGCCCAGTGCAGAGAGGAATAAAAGATGGGATGAAAATGGGGCATACGAGCAGTGGTGAATATGGATATGCGTTGCATCTGTTTCTACAGTGCAGTGAGTGGGAGGTATATCCTAGTACATAGGCCACAACCTCAGCAGTGCAGTGAGTGGGAGGTATATCCTAGTACATAGGCCACAACCTGAGCAGTGCAGGGAGTGGGAGGTATATCCTAATACATAGGCCACAACCTGAGCAGTGCAGTGAGTGGGAGGTATATCCTAGTACATAGGCCACAACCTGAGCAGTGCAGGGAGTGGGAGGTATATCCTAGTACATAGGCCACAACCTGAGCAGTGCAGTGAGTGGGAGGTATATCCTAGTACATAGGCCACAACCTGAGCAGTGCAGTGAGTGGGAGGTATATCCTAGTACATAGGCCGCAACCTGAGCAGTGCAGTGAGTGGGAGGTATATCCTAGTACATAGGCCACAACCTGAGCAGTGCAGTGAGTGGGAGGTATATCCTAGTACATAGGCCACAACCTGAGCAGTGCAGTGAGTGGGAGGTATATCCTAGTACATAGGCCACAACCTGAGCAGTGCAGGGAGTGGGAGATATCCGCTACAAGACCATGGTGCTTGCCTACGGAGCTGTGAGGGGAACGGCACCTCAGTACCTCCAGGCTCTGATCAGGCCCTACACCCAAACAAGGGCACTGCGTTCATCCACCTCTGGCCTGCTCGCCTCCCTACCACTGAGGAAGTACAGTTCCCGCTCAGCCCAGTCAAAACTGTTCGCTGCTCTGGCCCCCCAATGGTGGAACAAACTCCCTCACGACGCCAGGACAGCGGAGTCAATCACCACCTTCCGGAGACACCTGAAACCCCACCTCTTTAAGGAATACCTAGGATAGGATAAGTAATCCTTCTCACCCCCCCCCCTAAAAGATTTAGATGCACTATTGTAAAGTGGCTGTTCCACTGGATGTCATAAGGTGAATGCACCAATTTGTAAGTCGCTCTGGATAAGAGCGTCTGCTAAATGACTTAAATGTAAAATGTAAATGTATATCCTAGTACATAGGCCACAACCTGAGCAGTGTAGTGAGTGGGAGGTATATCCTAGTACATAGGCCACAACCTGAGCAGTGCAGTGAGTGGGAGGTATATCCTAGTACATAGGCCACAACCTGAGCAGTGCAGTGAGTGGGAGGTATATCCTAGTACATAGGCCACAACCTGAGCAGTGCTGTGTGAGAGAGAGGCTCTCCCTGTCAATCTGCTGGGGGTGCTTTATAAAGCCCTCTGCTTCAGCCTTCCTCCTACATGATCAATACTAACATGCCTAGGCAATTAGCTCAACATGCTGGAAAACCAGGACATTAGTTGACTTACTAGTGTATACTACAGGGAGAGGGGTTTGTAGGAGGGAGGGGGTCTGTACAGTATAGTGTGCTGGAGCTTTATTACAACGTGACTGTGGACTTCCCATCCCTCCTCTCTCTCTCTCTCTACCTCTCTCTCTCTCTACCTCTCTCTCTCTCTACCTCACCGCCTGCCCCTCTCCTCCCTCGCTGCTGGCCCCTCTCCTCCCTCCTCTCTCTCTCCTCTGATAAGTGGTGTGAGCTGTGAAGGCATCATTTATTGCCATGGGCTTCCCTCAGAGAGAACTTTGTATGGCTCCCGGCAGGATCCTGGCAGCCATTGAACAATTCTCTGAGCAAAGAGGAGTTTGATTTCTGTTACTGCTGAAATTACAAATGAGATGAATATCCTCTGTGGCGCGAGTGTGTATGTGTCTGTCTGTGTGTTTTTCGTTGCACTGTAGTTATGGCGACTACAACAACAAGTGCAAACAAGTCTGTCAGGAGGACAACCTCAGAATGTTCCGGCAAGTGCAAACAACAGCATAAATACAGACTGCATTTACAGACCATGACACACTATTAATGTGACTGTCCGTTTGGTTTTCCAGAACAAGTAGCTGCAGTAGATTAGCCTGGGCGGGGTGTTGAGTACACCGCCACACTCTCTCCCTGTGGGGAACCGGAGGTCTATGTATTTAATCCTGCTCTCCCCTTATGGATCCACTGTGAATAAAAAGACCTCCATCAGCAAAGAAACTCTCCCATTGATCCGTGTGTTGGATTGAAACGTTAATTGCACGTAACACATTTGAACCCAGAATGTAATTTGCTCGGGTGCGCTGGAGGCAGTGGAATGAATTGATTAAACTCAGCTGAGATTAGAGTCTGGGGAGAAGGCCTGTGTTGTAGAAAAGTATTCTATTTTAAAATAAGAACTCCATCTGGTGAAGATCTCCAGGTCTTGTTAAGAGGTTCCAGAACCACTGTAATTTGGAGATGTAATGCTGTTTTGAAGCTCTGGTTTCCTCTCCTCGGGAGGCTTAATGTCATTTAGAGCGAGAGAGAGGAGAACTCTGTATATTTGTTAAAGCAAGCTAACACTGTGCTTATGTTTGTTTTATTTTAAAAAGCGGCTCCAACACTGAAAAGCGTTAATATTTATATATTATAATATATGCCATTTAGCAGACGCGTTTATCCAAAGCGACTTAATCATGCGTGCATATATTTTAAGTATGGGTGGACCCAGAAATGGAACCCACTACCTTGTTACAACGCCATGCTCTCCCTTATGGAAACAGATTGCAATCAGAGTGCAGTATGCTGCAAATAATGTGTCCAAAATTAAAAACACATTTTACTGCAGTACTTTTGCATTGTAACTGCAGTTACGCTGCCAACACAGCGTCACCTGGATATGCATGTAACAAAGTTCAACATTCACCTTCTGCTACCATTCCTGTCAAGGCGTCTACACATCAGTTTGATGCATGCGGTTGATAAATCCAACGCAGCGTTTCCTTGGAAAGGAATGGAACTCTGGTGTACCAACATTACCAACATGTAATGACGCTGTCGGTGTGATCGAAGCATTACAGTGCAGTATAACTGCAGTTATTCTTGCAAATACTGCATCCAAAATACCACAGCCGACAAGTTATTGTATGGTGTATGGATGCGGTTGAGGGTAGTATGCTGTGTTACATAGACTTTTCATGTTCATGTGGCAGTTAGGTAGAACATAAGAGATATTAATCACATTTTACACTGTTACAGAAAATGCTGGAGGCCTCGGGGATCCCAAAGACTGATAAGTGATGAGAAGAGAAGAGGCCGATGGTTCAGATACTGACAAGATGAAGATGGGCTAAACTCCAGATGGAACATGCCCTTCCAAAGGAGAAAGATTCACATAGACTGTTTTCTTTCTTTCTCAATTAGCTCAAAGCTTATTTATGCATAAAATATCCAAAAGTAATTTTCTTTTTATATATATAAACGGTTGGTTGTTAAACCTGGTTTGATGCTCTTAACCTCTGCACTGTTGCCAGGTCTTTCTGTTTGTTTTTCTGAGTGTAGTGTATTACCTGCAGATGTCTAGAGAACATTACTGTTTTTCTGAGTGTAGTGTATTACCTGCAGATGTCTAGAGAACATTACTGTTTTTCTGAGTGTAGTGTATTACCTGCAGATGTCTAGAGAACATTACTGTTTTTCTGAGTGTAGTGTATTACCTGCAGATGTCTAGAGAACATTACTGTTTTTCTGAGTGTAGTGTATTACCTGCAGATGTCTAGAGAACATTACTGGATGTGATTAAAACAATCATGAAGACTAAGCCTCTAAACTAAAGATTCAGATCTGACCAGAGAACAAGACTTTATGTTAGTGTCCTCCGGAAACCACTGTTGGAAATGCATTGCTGCGTACCAAATGTAATGTTAAGGCAGGGCTTGACATTCAGGTCAAATGTAATGTTTAGGCAGGGCTTGACATTCAGGTCAAATGTAATGTTTAGGCAGGGCTTGACATTCAGGTCAAATGTAATGTTAAGGCAGGGCTTGACATTCAGGTCAAATGTAATGTTTAGGCAGGGCTTGACATTCAGGTCAAATGTAATGTTTAGGCAGGGCTTGACATTCAGGTCAAATGTTTTAAGGCAGGGCTTGAATGAAAGAAATACTTCAGGCAAATGTAATGTTTAGGCCTTGAGTCAACATCTGGCAGGCAAGTGAATGATGAGCATCAATTCAACAGCTAGTGATTTTATCTTTCATTTGGGCTGAGCAAGTAGCCTACAGGATTTATACAGACATTGGGAAGTTAAATTCAATGATTTTTCGGGCAGTTAATTGTAATTTTGAAGGACTTACATTTTATATTGAATTGTCATAGCCTATCGAAATAAATCCCCTCAAAACTAGTAAGCAAACCAGTATGCATAACAACTTAGAGAATAATGCGTGTTTTATTACGCCTTCCACGTGGCATTATGCAATGACATAAACATACTTTACATTCTAAAACCTGTCAGAATAAAGCAGACATTATCTGACTAATAGACTGTATGGAGATGCTCCCAACACAAACACACTAATGATGTCTGTGGCATGAAATGTTGAGGATTTATTGTATCATGTTTTAAAACAGTAAAAACCGGGTTCCCCTTGTAACGGAACGATGTGTATGGAAAACCAAGTTGAAGCCAACATTCCACTGGTTGTCTTGCTCATAATCACTGCACGTGGTTTTACCATAAAGATGGCAACAGACCTGCGCGGAAACAAATGAAAGCGGATAGATCTCTCATAAAAAATGATCAGAAATAAATTCAATCAAGGAATAATTAAATTGCAGTGCAACTTCTAAATCGGCTACCTTCAATGACTTATCTAGGACCAAATAGCCTCGAAGAGAGGTCTGATTATCAAGTTAGGCTATTCTATGATGACAATTGCGCAAAGGAACGTTTTATTGCAGGTTTGCATACCCATACTTGCCTTAGCATGTATTGGTATTTATCAGAACCTTGAAGATGTTCCCTGTCGCTGTCGGTCTTCAGTGAGCTGCTCCACACAACAATCTCAAGCTAGGCTTAATGTGTAGTTTATGGCGCGCGTGTGATAAATAATCAACATAACGAACTCACAGCTTCAGGAATTCTTTATTATATAGCCTAGATTTAATATAGCATTTTTACAATATTTATTTTCAGCAACTGGCCCTGAGGGTTTCCAAAACCTCCCCGGGCCAGCGGGCAGAATGTCAGGCCCTGGTTAAGGTGTTAAATGATAGGTCATTGAAGGTGTATGGATGCGGTTGAGGGTAGTATGCTGTGTTACATAGACTTTTCATGTTCATGTGGCCATTATGGAATTGGTGGAGGTGGTTCAGTTTGAGATAGATGGCCTTTGGTAATTATATCCAGACAGCATTCCACCAACAGATGACATGAATTACTTTTCAAAAATAGGTTTTCACATTAGACAAGAGTTTTAGACCAACAGCTTTGCTTACAAGCCACTATAGTCAGTTATGAGGTAGGGCTCCATCCAGTATCACTAGGTCTGTCAGAGACATTATCTAAGTAGAACTGCTTTCAAAATGGAGGACTAAACACGTGCAAGTCTTAGTAATTCTGGCATAATGATGTGCTTTAGCATTGAGATCCTTCAGACGTTTACATAGTGTTGCCAGAGTATAATATATGCCATTAAGCAGACAATTTTATCCAAATTGACTTAGTCATGCATCATGATGTATTTGTGGCTCCAGCAGGACTCAAACCCACGATCCTTGGAGTTGCAAGCACCATGCTCTACCAACTGAGTCACACAGCCAGGGTGTTATCTGATCCATAGTGGTACTACACATGGAGATAGGAGAGATCTAATTATCGATGGTGATGCTTCAGTATGCTACAGAGAAGTTGTAAAGACTGGAATGGAATTAATGGAACACATGGAAACCATGTTTGATTCCATACATTTCAATGAGCCCGTCCTCCTATAGCTCCTCCTACCAGCCTCCTCTGTTTCATACTGAAGCATGGTATGCTACGTAGTGTTAAATACTCCTCACAGCCTGCAACTATCATGGTCATTGTTACTCAGTCTAATCAATGACTATCAATCAGAAGTAGTGATACTTAGAATGTATGTGAGTGGAAATTCATAGATTTTCTAAAATTTATGCTATTAGTCCGTGTGCTCTTGAAGACCCCCCTCAGAGCGGCTTGTGCCTTTGACATGACATGCTGTCAAGATTAGTTTTATATGCTATATTCTGTACCTACACTCACTACAGTTTGCCATCACAATATCACCAAGTGTTTAAAAATGGTTCAGAACAGCATTATTGAAACCAAACAAACCCAGCATCCCTTTCCTCAAATAAATCTATACAAAACATATATGCTTACAAGTGTCTCCATTCTCGAGTTCAGGTTTTCCCCACCCATCTACACACAATACCCCATAATGACAAAGTGACAAGTTTTTCCAAATGTATTGAAAATGAAATACAGATACCTAATTTCTAGAAGTATTCACACTCCTGAGTCAATACATTGTAGAAGCACCTTCGGCGGCAATTACACCCTGATCGTCTTGATATGTATGTCTGTATCAGCTTTGGCTGAGCCACTCAAGGATGTTCACATTGTTGTTCTGAAGCCATTCCAGCATTGCTTTGGATGTTTGCTTGGGGTCATTGTCCTGTTGGAACATAAATCTTCTCCCCAGTCTGTTATTTAGACAGTAGAGACATTATCGTTTATCAACTGTAAACAAGGTTTGAAATGATCGTTTAGTCAAATATCTGTTTTGGCTTCTAGCGGTAAATTTGCAGTCTACAAATTATTTGTAATTATGTTCCGGTCCCCAGACCATCCACTCCAGAACATTTGTCCCTCGGCTGAATCTAGTTGATGATCCCTCTAGTGTCCCGTCTACATGCTCTACCTCTGTAAGGACAGATTTGTAATTATGTTCCGGCCCCCTGACCATCCACTCAGTCTGTGACTGAATCTAGTTGATGATCCCTCTAGTGTCCCGTCTACATGCTCTACCTCTGTAAGGACAGATTTGTAATTATGTTCGGGCCCCCTGACCATCCACTCAGTCTGTGACTGAATCTAGTTGATGATCCCTCTAGTGTGTCCCGTCTACATGCTCTACCTCTGTAAGGACAGATTTGTAATTATGTTCGGGCCCCCTGACCATCCACTCAGTCTGTGACTGAATCTAGTTGATGATCCCTCTAGTGTCCCGTCTACATGCTCTACCTCTGTAAGGACAGATTTGTAATTATGTTCGGGCCCCCTGACCATCCACTCAGTCTGTGACTGAATCTATTATGATCCCTTTGTGTCAACCCGAATCTACATGCTCTACCTCTAAGGACAATCTACAGGGCCTTCAGAAAGTATTCATACCTCTTGCCTTATTACACATTTTGTTGTTACAACCCGAATTCAAAATGTTAAAATATGAACAATCTCACCCTTCACGCCATAATGACAAAGTTAAAACATGTTTGCACATTTACTGACAATGAAATAGAGAAATCTACAATAATGTGTATGAGTATCAACCCGATGCTTTGACACTCCAAACTGACGTCCAGTGCATCCAATCTCTTTTGATCTTGAGATGGACTCCAAGTTGTAGTGACACCTGTGACCAATTCAATGGATTTAGAAAGAAACACACGTCTATATAAAGGTCCCACAGTTGACAGTGCAGAAACTATACCATAAAGTCCCAGGAACTGTCCGTAACTCTCAGAGGAACTGTGATGAGGCATATATCTGGGGAAGAGTAGAAAACAAGTGTTGAAAGTTTCCAAGAGCACAGTGGTCTCCATTATTGGGAAATGGAACTACCCAGACTCTGCCAGAGCTGTCCGCCAACCAAACAGGCAAGAAGGACCTTGGTCAGGGAAGGACCAAGAACCCAATGACCACTCAGAACTACAGAGTTGTCCTTGGCTGAGATGGGATAACCTGCCAGGACTAGTCTCTACAGCACTTCAATCTGGGCTTTATGGGAGAGTAGCAAGAAGGAAGCTACTCCTGAGAAAAAGGCACATGACAGCATACCAGGAGTTTTCAAAAAGGTACATTTTTAAAAACTATTTGGCCTGAATGCAAAGCTCTGTCTGGATAAAATCAGGCACAGCTCATCACCAGTCTAACACCATCCCCATTGTGAAGCATGGTGGTGGCAGCATCATGCTATGGGGATGCTTTTCAGCAGTAGGGGACTGGAAGACTGTTAAGGATGGAGGGAACAATGAATGGCGCCAAATACAGGCAAATCCTTTATCAGAACGCGAAACGACCTTAGACTGGAGCAAAGATTTACGTCCCAACAGGACAATGACCCCAAGCATAAAGCCAAAGCAACACTGGAATGGCTTCAGAACAATGTGAAAGTCTGAGTGATCCAACCAAAGTCCAAACTTGAATACCATTGAAAATCTGTGGGAAGACTTGAAGACTGTTGTTCACCGCTGCTCTCCATCTAACTTAACACAGCTTGAGAAAATCTGCAAGGAAGAATAGGAGAAAATCCCCAAATCTAGTTGTGCAAAGCTGATACAGACCTACCCAAGATGACTCAAAGCTGATACAGACCTACCTCAAAGCTGATACAGACCTACCCAAGACTCAAAGCTGATACAGACCTACCCAAGACGACTCAAAGCTGATACAGACCTAAGACGACTCAAAGCTGATACAGACCTAGACCTCAAAGCTGATACAGACCTGGCGACTCAAAGCTGATACAGACCTACCCAAGGCACTCAAAGCTGATACAGACCTACCCAAGACGACTCAAAGCTGATACAGACCTACCCAAGACGACTCAAAGCTGATACAGACCTACCCAAGGACTCAAAGCTGATACAGACCTACCCAAGGCGACTCAAAGCTGATACAGACCTACCCAAGTCAAAGCTGATATTCAAAGCTGATACAGATCTGAAGACGACTCAAAGCTGATACAGACCTACCCAAGACGACTCAAAGCTGAGACAGACCTAATTCTGCATTTCATGTAATACATTTGCTACCATTTCATACAATTATGGGGTATTATGTCGATGAGTGACAGAAAAAATATTGACTACATTTTGAATTCAGGCTGCAACACAAAATGGTTCTGAAAACTTTCTGAAGGTGAAGGCTCTATATAAGTTGCTCTTCAGGGGTTACTGGTGTCTTCTGGCAGCAGCATAAGGAGTTGTAAATCCTGGCAGAATACCTTTCAGCAGAGGGGCTCTGTGGCCTGCATATTTAACTGGTCTCTACCCTGGAGGGAAAAGTCTCTGGAGTCTGATCATGGTGATGCACCAAGATTGTTCTAATTAGAGTTCTCCTAAGTCATGTGCCCCAACTGGCACCCTATTCCCTACACTGTGCATTACTTTTGACTATGCAAACTAGTGCACTATATAGGGGATAGGGACATTTAACAGAGATTAGGCTGATGATTCATCTTAAAAGCAAGGCCACCAGGTAAACTACCAGCACACCGATCAGTGATCCACCTCTTGGATGAAGCTCTGAGGTAAATAGTTGACAAGATAAAGTTATGGTGCAACATGGGGGATCGACACTGTACAGTGTAATGGATTATTTTCTGTCAATTCCTTTAGCAACAAGTGATCGAAGTTGCATCTGACAGAACACAGACCCACTTGGGAGACAGGCGTGTCATCAATGCATCGCGAGCACAGAAAAGACTAGACTCGTTTATAAGACGTCATTTCCCACAACATTTTATTTAGGATATTACCATAGCTATATGTAACTGTTCACAACAGGTATCAACTACAGAATAATACATTGAATAATTCTGCCATTTCATATTTTCATTTAGCCAGTACATGGTTTGGTCCAGTAACATTCAGTGGATGGTTTTTCCTCTCTCGATGTCCTTGGATCGATAATGTTAAACATATAACACATGCACATGTCATTCAGCTGTTTACATCTGGGTAAGACAACGGTCAGACTGGCTGACATGAATAAAGTCATGTTCTTTTCTTGGAGACACCCATTCCTAATAAGGCTATACTTACAGCTCTGCACCAAGAGGTTCACTCTGCCGTCTCTAAATATAGAGCACCATATTTACATCTCTATTTACAGACATTTTGTTTCAAAAGAAAAAAAAAATACTCAAGATATCTTTCTCTGTTAGTTTTTAGTCCGAGGTGCCTTTAAATCGAAGGCTGTACAGGGTTGAAATATAAAACAAAAATATGTTGATTTACAGATAGCTGCAACATGTAGCTTATTGCCAATGCCCTTAAAATATATCCCCACATCTCCCTACAACCCCATTTCTTTCCTTCTTTACTAAGCCCAGTCCTTTAAAGCTTACAGACAGGAATCTCTCCTGAAAGGTGCATGTGCTCTACTGAACCACTAATCCTGAATGTAAAACCTTCACCCTGCAGTGTCCAGTAAGGTGTGGGTGTGTGTGACACACACTGCGATGTTAGTCCCCAACGAAAGACTCACGGGCCGCCCACTTCAACATAGAATAATTTTAAAAACAGCAGATCATTCAAAAATATAACTTTTTAAAACATATATACATACTCAACATATACCCTTTAAACCAGCCTGCCAGGCCAGTCAGATGACCAGCCTGCCAGACCAGTCAAAGATCAGCCTGCCAGACCAGTCAGAAGACCAGTCTGCCAGGCCAGTCAGAGACCAGTCTGCCAGACCAGTCAGAAGACCAGCCTGCCAGACCAGTCAGAAGACCAGCCTGCCAGACCAGTCAGAAGACCAGCCTGCCAGACCAGTCAGAAGACCAGTCTGCCAGACCAGTCAGAAGACCAGCCTGCCAGACCAGTCAAAGATCAGCCTGCCAGGACAGTCAGAAGACCAGCCTGCCAGACCAGTCAGAAGATCAGCCTGCCAGGCCAGTCAGAAGACCAGTCAGTTACAGTAACAGAAAGTGAAACAGTCTAACAAAGCAAAGACGTGTGTGGGTCCACTGGAATACAGAGACCCAGTGCAGTTTTCAATTCATGAGTACATTTTTCTTTTCAATTCTCATGCTCTTCTATTGATTTTAAAATGCCATTTCTAAGATGTTACGTCAACATGGCAGGAGGTCAACCAAGGCCATGACCAACATGTGAACGGGACCACATCAAATCTGTGTGGGTCTGCTTGCCTGCTACCTTGAGGCCCAGCACAGGAGAAAAGACACTACTCGTCTACCAGTGTCCTTTACATTCAGTTTGACACGTTGTCATGAACTTTGAATCATTTCAGGAGTTTGCCCAATTTGCAAATGAATAGCAGTAGTTATAATTACAGATGAATGACCCTTTCTGTTAGAATAGTGTCTAAAAGATTGCAGCTCCTACCTGTATTCACTATACAATAGTAAGTATAGTAGTATTTGACCCAAATAGGTTAATGTATTGTGCCTGAAGACGAGTGCATTGAGATTGGAATAAAGACGAAGCCTTATTTTCCAGGTTACTGGCTCTCAGTAACACCAAAGTAAACCCCATGTGTTGAAGTAGCACTTGTTAAACAGCGGTTTGGAAACTCATGTTGCCTTCAAAATCAATTCAGTGAGCTGTATAGCCATCTAAAATGCATCTTTAATTCCATACACTTAAAAAAATACGAACATAAAACAGATTGTCTGTGTGCAATATCAAAGTGAAATAACGTTTTAGACAGTAGGTCACTGTAAAATGAGGTTAATCAATGAATCAAATTAAAACATCTCTAGAGGTTACCAAGTTTCTGTCTCAGTTGGTCGTTGCCATGTGACTGCATGGCAGGAGCTTATATCAACATGAAGGTTACAGGTTACTTCCCTTCCTCCAGGACCATGTATGGTGACTGGTATCTCTGTCCTGTCCTCCTCTACCTCCCCCCAGCTGTATGGTAACTGGTATCTCTGTCCTGTCCTCCTCTACCTCCCCAGCTGTATGGTGACTGGTATCTCTGTCCTGTCCTCCTCTACCTCTCCCAGCTGTATGGTGACTGGTATCTCTGTCCTGTCCTCCTCTACCTCTCCCAGCTGTATGGTGACTGGTATCTCTGTCCTGTCCTCCTCTACCTCCCCCAGCTGTATGGTGACTGGTACTGTCCTTTATCCCAGCTCCTCTGTCCTGTCCTCCTACCTCTCCCAGCTGTATGGTGACTGGTATCTCTGTCCTGTCCTCCTCTACCTCTCCCCGCTGTATGGTGACTGGTATCTCTGTCCTGTCCTCCTCTACCTCTCCCAGCTGTATGGTGACTGGTATCTCTGTCCTGTCCTCCTCTACCTCTCCCAGCTGTATGGTGACTGGTATCTCTGTCCTGTCCTCCTACCTCTCCCAGCTGTATGGTGACTGGTATCTCTGTCATGTCCTCCTACCTCTCCCAGCTGTATGGTGACTGGTATCTCTGTCCTGTCCTCCTCTACCTCCCCCAGCTGTATGGTAACTGGTATCTCTGTCCTGTCCTCCTCTACCTCTCCCAGCTGTATGGTGACTGGTATCTCTGTCCTGTCCTCCTACCTCTCCCAGCTGTATGGTGACTGGTATCTCTGTCCTGTCCTCCTCTACCTCTCCCAGCTGTATGGTGACTGGTATCTCTGTCCTGTCCTCCTCTACCTCTCCCAGCTGTATGGTGACTGGTATCTCTGTCATGTCCTCCTCTACCTCTCCCAGCTGTATGGTGACTGGTATCTCTGTCCTGTCCTCCTCTACCTCTCCCAGCTGTATGGTGACTGGTATCTCTGTACTGTTCTCCTCTACCTCTCCCAGCTGTATGGTATCTCTGTCCTGTCCTCCTATCTCTCCCAGCTGTATGGTGACTGGTATCTCTGTCCTGTCCTCCTCTACCTCTCCCAGCTGTATGGTGACTGGTATCTCTGTCCTGTCCTCCTCTACCTCTCCCAGCTGTATGGTGACTGGTATCTCTGTCCTGTCCTCCTCTACCTCTCCCAGCTGTATGGTGACTGGTATCTCTGTCCTGTCCTCCTCTACCTCTCCCAGCTGTATGGTGACTGGTATCTCTGTCCTGTCCTCCTCTACCTCTCCCAGCTGTATGGTGACTGGTATCTCTGTCCTGTCCTCCTACCTCTCCCAGCTGTATGGTGACTGGTATCTCTGTCCTGTCCTGCTCTCCTACCTCTGTATGGTGACTGGTATCTCTGTCCTGTCCTGCTCTCTACCTCTCCCAGCTGTATGGTGACTGGTATCTCTGTCCTGTCCTCCTACCTAGCTGTATGGTGACTGGTATCTCTGTCCTGCCTGTCCTCCTCTACCTCTCCCAGCTGTATGGTGACTGGTATCTCTGTCCTGTCCTCCTCTACCTCTCCCAGCTGTATGGTGACTGGTATCTCTCTCCTGTCCTGCTCTGTCTCCCCGCTGTATGGTTCACTGGTATCTCTGTCCTGTCCTCCTCTACCTCTCCCAGCTGTATGGTGACTGGTATCTCTGTCCTGTCCTCCTCTACCTCCCCCAGCTGTATGGTAACTGGTATCTCTGTCCTGTCCTCCTCTACCTCTCCCAGCTGTATGGTGACTGGTATCTCTGTCCTGTCCTCCTCTACCTCTCCCAGCTGTATGGTGACTGGTATCTCTGTCCTGTCCTCCTCTACCTCTCCCAGCTGTATGGTGACTGGTATCTCTGTCCTGTCCTCCTCTACCTCTCCCAGCTGTATGGTGACTGGTATCTCTGTCCTGTCCTCCTCTACCTCTCCCAGCTGTATGGTGACTGGTATCTCTGTCCTGTCCTCCTCTACCTCTCCCAGCTGTATGGTGACTGGTATCTCTGTCCTGTCCTCCTCTACCTCTCCCAGCTGTATGGTGACTGGTATCTCTGTCCTGTCCTCCTCTACCTGCTGTATGGTGACTGGTATCTCTGTCCTGTCCTCCTCTACCTCTCCCAGCTGTATGGTGACTGGTATCTCTGTCCTGTCCTCCTACCTCTCCCAGCTGTATGGTGACTGGTATCTCTGTCCTGTCCTGTCCTCTCCCAGCTGTATGGTGACTGGTATCTCTGTCCTGTCCTCAGCTGTATGGTGACTGGTATCTCTGTCCTGTCCTGTCCTCCTCTACCTCTCCCAGCTGTATGGTGACTGGTATCTCTGTCCTGTCCTCCTCTACCTCTCCCAGCTGTATGGTGACTGGTATCTCTGTCCTGTCCTGTCCCTCTCCCAGCTGTATGGTGACTGGTATCTCTCTCCTGTCCTGCTCTACCTCTCCCAGCTGTATGGTGACTGGTATCTCTGTCCTGTACTGTCCTCCTCTACCTCTCTCAGCTGTATGGTGACTGGTATCTCTGTCCTGTCCTCCTCTACCTCTCCCAGCTGTATGGTGACTGGTATCTCTGTCCTGTCCTGTCCTCCTCTACCTCTCTCAGCTGTATGGTGACTGGTATCTCTGTCCTGTCCGTCCTCCTCTACCTCTCCCAGCTGTATGGTGACTGGTATCTCTGTCCTGTCCTCCTCTACCTCTCCCAGCTGTATGGTGACTGGTATCTCTGTCCTGTCCTGTCCTCCTCTACCTCTCTCAGCTGTATGGTGACTGGTATCTCTGTCCTGTCCGTCCTCCTCTACCTCTCCCAGCTGTATGGTGACTGGTATCTCTGTACTGCTCTCCTCTACCTCTCCCAGCTGTATGGTGACTGGTATCTCTGTCCTGTTCTCCTCTACCTCTCCCAGCTGTATGGTGACTGGTATCTCTGTCCTGTCCTCCTACCTCTCCCAGCTGTATGGTATCTCTGTCCTGTCCTCCTCTACCTCTCCCAGCTGTATGGTGACTGGTATCTCTGTACTGCTCTCCTCTACCTCTCCCAGCTGTATGGTGACTGGTATCTCTGTCCTGTTCTCCTCTACCTCTCCCAGCTGTATGGTGACTGGTATCTCTGTCCTGTCCTGTCCTCCTCTACCTCTCCCAGCTGTATGGTGACTGGTATCCCTGTCCTGTCCTCCTCTACCTCTCCCAGCTGTATGGTGACTGGTATCTCTGTCTGTCCTCCTCCTCCTGTATGGTGACTGGTATCTCTGTCCTGTCTCCCTCCCAGCTGTATGGTGACTGGTATCTCTGTCCTGTCCTCCTCTACCAGCTGTATGGTGACTGGTATCTCTGTCCTGTCCTCCTCTACCTCTCCCAGCTGTATGGTGACTGGTATCTCTGTCCTGTCATCCTCTACCTCTCCCAGCTGTATGGTGACTGGTATCTCTGTCATGTCCTCCTACCTCTCCCAGCTGTATGGTGACTGGTATCTCTGTCCTGTCCTCCTCTACCTTTCCCAGCTGTATGGTGACTGGTATCTCTGTCCTGTCCTTCTATCTCTCCCAGCTGTATGGTGACTGGTATCTCTGTCCTGTTCTCCTCTACCTCTCCCAGCTGTATGCTGTGACTGGTATCTCTGTCCTGTCCTCCTATCTCTCCCAGCTGTATGGTGACTGGTATCTCTGTCCTGTCCTCCTCTACCTCTCCCAGCTGTATGGTGACTGGTATCTCTGTCCTGTCCTCCTATCTCCCAGCTGTATGGTGATCTCTGTCCTGTCCTCCTCTATCTCTGTCCTGTCCTCCTCCTCTACCTCTCCCAGCTGTATGGTGACTGGTATCTCTGTCCTGCCTCCTCTACCTCTCCCAGCTGTATGGTGACTGGTATCTCTGTCCTGTCTCCTCTACCTCTCCCAGCTGTATGGTGACTGGTATCTCTGTCCTCCTAGCTGTATGGTATCTCTGTCCTGTCCTCCTCTACCTCTCCCAGCTGTATGGTATCTCTGTCCTGTCCTCCTCTACCTCTCCCAGCTGTATGGTGACTGGTATCTCTGTCCTGTCCTCCTCTACCTCTCCCAGCTGTCCTGTCCTGTCCTCCTCTACCTCTCCCCAGCTGTATGGTGACTGGTGTCTCTGTCCCCTCCTCTACCTCTCCCAGCTGTATGGTATCTCTGTCCTGTCCTCCTCTACCTCTGTATGGTGACTCCTGTCCTGTCCTCCTCTACCTCTCCCAGCTGTATGGTATCTCTGTCCTGTCCTCCTCTACCTCTCCCAGCTGTATGGTATCTCTGTCCTGTCCTCCTCTACCTCTCCCAGCTGTATGGTGACTGGTATCTCTGTCCTGTCCTCTGTACCTCTCCCAGCTGTATGGTATCTCTGTCCTGTTCTCCTCTACTCTCCCAGCTGTATGGCTGTATGGTATCTCTGTCCTGTCCTCCTGTCTCTCTCTGTCCTGTCCTCCTCCTCAGCTGTATGGTATCTCTGTCCTGTCCTCCTCTACCTCTCCCAGCTGTATGGTATCTCTGTCCTGTCCTCCTCTATCTCTCCCAGCTGTATGGTATCTCTGTCCTGTCCTCCTCTACCTCTCCCAGCTGTATGGTATCTCTGTCCTGTCCTCCTCTACCTCTCCCAGCTGTATGGTATCTCTGTCCTGTCCTCCTCTATCTCTGTCCTCTCTGTCCCTCCTCTACCTCTCCCAGCTGTATGGTATCTCTGTCCTGTCCTCCTCTATCTCTCCCAGCTGTATGGTATCTCTGTCCTGTCCTCCTCCCTCTCCCAGCTGTATGGTATCTCTGTCCTGTCCTCCTCTACCTCTCCCAGCTGTATGGTGACTGGTATCTGTCCTGTCCTCCTCTACCTCTCCCAGCTGTATGGTATCTCTGTCCTGTCCTCCTCTACCTCTCCCAGCTGTATGGTATCTCTGTCCTGTCCTCCTCTATCTCTCCTAGCATCTAATTTAAGTGCTGACCCTTTAACTATCACATGCTACTACTTACCCACTGTTAAAAGTTTGGTATTTTGTACCCCAAAATATAGTTAATCTAAAATCAAACCAACATCCATATTTATGTTTATATCAACACCCCAACTCACCTTAGAATTGAGTTAAGTTCTGTTACCTCGGCTCATTCCAGGGGAGCTAGTGATGTAGCAGAAACAAAACAAAAGAACCCCTGCAGCATGCAGCTCATAGGACCTAGTGAACAAACAAAAACAATAACAAGTGTCATCTTTTAAGACAACAGCAAGAAGGCAGGTTGTGATGGGGAGGTGTTCTGAGGTCAGACGTATGCTACAGCAGTGACTGTGGTTGGACAGATTGGACTGGCAGAGTGGTGTCAGAGGGTCGCCAGGGAGTATGTGTCATATGACCTGGCAGCAGCTGGCCTGAGAGGTGCACAGGAGCCCTTCTGTAGGGCTGCGCTGGATGTTCACAGAGATGCTCTTTTCACACAGAGGTAGCTGGAGAACATTCTTTTTCAGCTTGTTCAGCTTGTTATTCTCCTTGGTGGCCAGGGCCAGTTCACTAAGTGCTGCTGCTGTTTGGTCTGTGTATGACCTTGGAGTGTTGACAGCGGTGGTGGGCAGAGCGATGGTGTCTAACTCCAGGTCCAAGCTGCCGTTGGAGCCGATGCACATCTTCCAAGAGGACCTCTCCTGTGTCTTGACGCTGCCAGCTGACAGGCTGCTGGACAGACTATTGGACAGGTTCTGAGGGTCTATGATGAACTGGCCCATCCCCCCTGCCAGGCCGGGGCCTCCACTTCTCCCCCTGTGTTGTAACTGGGAGCTGAGACACAGGCTCAGGAGCTTCAGGCTCTCCACCAGCTCTGCTGCCCCGGGCTGCGGGAGGCACAGTGTCTCCGCGTGGACCCTGAGCCTGAAGACGAGTGGTTACTGCTGCCGTTAGAACAACTTGAGGGGGAACCCTGTCCCTACCACCTCCCCCCACTACTACCACTCCTCCATTGTCACTACTCCCCCACCTCCCCTCCAGGAGGACTGCCCCCCCCGGGGGTTTACTCTGCCCTCCACTGCTCCCTCCACCATTTCCCCCTGAGTTTCCAGGCGGGCCTCACTGCTGTCCCTGCGGTTCCAGCTATAGGTGAAGCCTGTGTCTTTGTCCAGACGCCGGCGGTGGCTCGGAGTCGTCGTCGCTGGTCTCTGAGCTGGAGCAGGACGAGCCGCGGCCTTGGCTCTTGCGGCGGTGATAGCGTTTCTGAGTGGTGCCCGGCGACCCGGCCGCTGCAGCAGCGATGTTCATCTTTAGCCGGCTGAGTTTGGGTGGCAGGCCCTCATCCATGTCGAAGTCGCCGTCTGACTCACCCTCCTCCTCAAAGATCTGGTTGAGGACTGGGGCGCTCTTCCTGGAGGTCAGCCGGTTGGTGATAGATGGAGCCTTGCGACGCAGGATCACTTGGGTGGACAGAGGGGACGGGTCCTCTTCCTCCTCTTCATCCTCCTCCACCCTGAACAGGCAGCTGCGCTGCTTGGCTGAGGAGGTGGAGGGTGTAGGGGCCGTGGCCCCAGCTCTAGGGGGTCCAGAAACGGGGGCAGGGGCACCGGAGGCCCCTGCGTTGCTCTCGTCCCTGCGGAGCTCCAGCAGGCCTTTGGTGCGGTGTCCGTTGAGAAGGCTCTCAGCGCTGCGGGCGGGGGACTGGGGACCACCAGCGTGGCACATGGAGGAGGCTGCCAGACTGTCCTCGATGTCCTGATGCATGTCAATCTTCGTCGGCCAGGACTGCCTGGAGGGGCAGAGAGCAGACCAGAGTTACCCAAACTATTCCCCTGGTTAGTATACACTGCAATGACTTTATATAGAGTCAGAGGAGAAAATAAACAAAGATAAAATAAACAGTATGAATTAGAATGAGTTCAGATGATTCATGTGTAATCCAGTCCTGAACTGCTGAACCTGACTGAACAGCTCAGTGAGTCAACATTCTTCTAATGTAGAAGGTCCTTGTTGACATGGCAGAGTGAGAAAACAAACAGAACAGAGCACTGGGGATCTCTCTCGACGGAGCCGGGGCATGTCCCAGCGGCACGCAATCTAACACAATTAATCCCATGGTAGTCCTGCCTGCCGGGTGCATGTGTGACCCTCCACGCTGCTGCATGGAGGTGGAGGCTGGGTCGGGTCACCACAGGGCCCTTAGTGCTGCTCTGCCACCATCCTAGTTAATTCAGCCAGGCTTTCAAAAGGCATAACTACAGTAGAATCTCTCAGACACACACCTGAGCTGTGTGACACTGCTCAGACTCCATTCACTCTCAACCTCAGACGACCCTGACAGACTCTACAGACAATCCCTGAAGCCTACTACCTGATGAAGCTCAGCTTCAGCCCACGATGGCACAGAGAGCGAGAGAGCTTTAGCCCTCTTGTCCAGGTCACTGTTTTGGGCATATATAAACTGACATGCATGATACACAGTAGACTGTTGTTATTCCTAAAAATAATTGAACCACTATCACAATGTTTTTTCTGTTATGATGCCATGTTGCCTGATGCCACAAGCTGACAGTGTTTGTGTTAAAATACAGAACAACCCTCAAAAACTAAGTGGTGAATGGAGGAGCGCAGGCCAGTAGAAACAATAGATGTAGAAACCTGTACTGCTGCACTACACATGACAGTGGATTTGACTCACATTCTGCTCCTGCTCCCAGGGGGCCACGACCCAGCAGCTAAAATTGGGCCTTTTCTCTCCGAGCACCTGTTTGGCAATGGGTTTCTGGCCAAATGGGTTACAGCGAGCAGGCCAGGAGGGAGCAGCTTTAGCCTGCATGTGTTTGATCTCTCCTCTTCCTCCAAAAGGAGTGGCTCACTCTCTCTGCTTCTCTCTCAGAATATCAAAGCCAGACTTCCCCTTTCTAGGTCGCTCCAAAGCATTTACTGCAGTCAGCCTTAACAACACATGTCACCACGTTGAGGGATCACATGACCAGAGGGGGCGGGATGGGAACCAGACCATGAGGAAAGGACAGCATGGGTTCTCCTCCTAATGCCAGGCACGGTCAACCACAACAAGCAGAGCAGCACCCACAGCTACTGAAGCACGAGAGGTCAATTACCGTCAGAGCCTTGGCTGCTTCCTCCTCCTAGTCATTGAGTCGTCGTCATTATGACAATCTGAATGGCCCCAATAAATGGATGAGTGTGTGTAGCAGGCTATTAAACAGGCATTGGTATTGCAGTTAGAGTGGTTGGATCTGGTGGGTTTCATCTGGAGGGGATAGATTTGGTGTTGTGTGTGTGTTGAATGTATGAACAGTTCAATTCGGAAGTTTACATACACCTTAGCCAAATACATTTAAACTCAGTTTCACACAATTCCTGATGTTTAATCTGAGTAAAAATTCCCTGTCTTAGGTCAGTTAGGATCACCACTTTATTTTAAGAATGTGAAATGCCAGAATAATAGTAGAGAGAATGATTTATTTCAGCTTTTATATATTTCCTGTGGGTCAAAAGTTGACAAACTCAATTAGTATTTGGTAGCATTGCCTCTAAATTGTTTAACTTGGGTCAAACGTTTCGGGAACCAAGCTTCCCACAATAAGTTGGGTGAATTTTGGCCCATTCCTCCTGACGGAACTGGTATAACTGAGTCAGGTTTGTAGGCCTTCTTGCTCGCAAACGCTTTTTCAAGTCTACCCACACATTTTCTATAGGATTGAGGTCAGGGCTTTGTGATGGCCACTCCAATACCTTGACTTTGTTGTCCTTAAACCATTTTGCCACGACTTTGGAAGTATGCTTGGGGTCATTGTCCATTTGGAAGACCCATTTTTGAGCAAGCTTTAACTTCCTGACTGATATCTTGAGATGTTGCTTCAATATATCCACATCATTTTCCATTCTACATGATGCCATCTATTTAGTGAAGTGCACCAGTCCCTCCTGCAGCAAAGCACCCCCACAACATGATGCTGCCACTCCCATGCTTCACGGGTGGGATGGTGTTCTTCAGCTTGCCGGCCTCCCCCTTTTTCCTCCAAACATAACAATGGTCATTATGGCCAAGCAGTTCTATTGTTGTTTCATCAGACCAGAGGACATTTCTCCAAAAAGTACGATCTTTGTCCCCATGTGCAGTTGCAGACCGTAGTCTGGCTTTTTTATGGAGGTTTTTGAGCAGTGGCTTCAGGTTACGTCGATATAGGACTCATTTTACTGTGGATATGGATATTTTTGTACCTGTTTCCTCCAGCATCTTCACAAGGTCCTTTGCTGTTGTTCTGGGATTGATTGGCACTTTTCACATTAAAGTACGTTCATCTCTAGGAGACAGAACGCGTCTCCTTCCTGAGCGTTATGACGGCTGCGTGGTCCCATGGTGTTTATACTTGCGTACTATTGTTTGTACAGATGAACATGGTACCTTCAGGCGTTTGGAAATTGCTATCAATAATGAACCAGACCAGTGGAGGTCTACAATTCTTTTCTGGGGTCTTTGATGATGTCTTTTGATTTTCCCATGATGTCAAACAAAGAGGCACTGAGTTTGAAGGTAGGCCTTGAAATACATCCACAGGTACACCTCCAATTGACTCAAATGATGTCAACTAGCCTATCAGTAGCTTCTAAAGCCATGACATCATTTTATAGACTTTTCCAAGCTGTTTAAAGGCACAGTCAACTTTGTGTATGTAAACTTCTGACCTACTGGAATTGTGATACAGTGAATTATAAGTGAAATAATCTGTAAACAATTGGAAAGATTCCTTGCGTCATGCACAAAGTAGATGTCCTAACCGACTTGCCAAAACTATAGCTTGTTAACAAGAAATTTGTGGAATGGTTGAAAAACAAGTTTTAATGACGCCAACCTAAGTGTATGTAAACCTCCGACTTCAACTGTATGTGTTGCATGTGTGTGTGTCACCTGAACTGGGCCTTGATGTTGCTGGGGCTGGAGGAGCGTGTCTGGACCTCCTTCTCCTGTTTCTCTCTCAGGATCCTCTCAGCCAGCAGGAAGTAGGTGGCAGTGATGTGGTTGTACTTGTTGGTCTCCAGGGCTCTAGAACAAACACCATGGACAGAACATGTTAGGACAGGCTGGGAGAGAAGGCCAAGAGAGGGTTACACGCCCACACACGAGAGACAAGTATGGTATGTCAACAGGCAAGTCACCGCAGAGCAAACCCGATCACGTCGGCATTTGACGTATCTAAAATCTAACAAAGCAACACAACAGGTTCTAACCTTTCGTTGCCCTCTTAACCCCTCTGGAGTCAATAACAGTAGGTGGCTGGTTCACGTCCCTCGACAGCCTCTGGGATTCCTCTACGCTGTGCTAATGAACAATCAAGTGAAATCCTCAGCCAAGTGCTGTGGTGTGTGTGTGTGTGTGTGTGTGTGTGTGTGTGTGTGTGTGTGTGTGTGTGTGTGTGTGTGTGTGTGTGTGTGTGTGTGTGTGTGTGTGTGTGTGTGTGTGTGTGTGTGTGTGTGAATGTAACTGTCTGTCAGGTGGGAGGTGGGGGCTTCAGCGGGACAATCTCTTGAATGCCTGGGAAGTGGGGATAAATCCTCTGGTGTTTACTCAAGACTCCTGTATCCCTCTGCTCTCTCCTCATCACCAGTAAAGCCCTTCCTTCAGACAGGGTTAATATCCCTCTGCTCTCTCCTCATCATCAGTAAAGCCCTTCCTTCAGACAGGGTTAATATCCCTCTGCTCTCTCCTCATCATCAGTAAAGCCCTTCCTTCAGACAGGGTTAATATCCCTCTGCTCTCTCCTCATCATCAGTAAAGCCCTTCCTTCAGACAGGGTTAATAAAGAAGGCCTGTGTCATCATCTGTGAAAGACGGCTGGCAGCGGGCCTGCTGCTTTAAAGTGGAGCCAGTATGTGTGTTTCAAATCACATCCATGATTCATGTTCAGGGTAGGAGGCTAAGGGAGGGCTGCTGTTGGGTTCAATGCTACAGTTCAACACTCTGGTGTTTATCTCACTGATCCATGATTCATGTTCAGGGTAGGAGGCTAAGGGAGGGCTGCTGTTGGGTTCACATGCTACAGTTCAACACTCTGGTCTCTTATCTGCTGACTGAGTCCCCTCAGATGATTCATGTTCAGGGTAGGAGGCTAAGGGAGGGCTGCTGTTGGGTTCACATGCTACAGTTCAACACTCTGGTCTCTTATCTGCTGACTGAGTCCCCTCAGATGATTCATGTTCAGGGTAGGAGGCTTAGGGAGTGCTGCTGTTGGGTTCACATGCTACAGTTCAACACTCTGGTCTCTTATCTGCTGACTGAGTCCCCTCAGATGATTCATGTTCAGGGTAGGAGGCTAAGGGAGGGCTGCTGTTGGGTTCACATGCTACAGTTCAACACTCTGGTCTCTTATCTGCTGACTGAGTCCCCTCAGATGATTCATGTTCAGGGTAGGAGGCTAAGGGAGGGCTGCTGTTGGGTTCACATGCTACAGTTCAACACTCTGGTCTCTTATCTGCTGACTGAGTCCCCTCAGATGATTCATGTTCAGGGTAGGAGGCTAAGGGAGGGCTGCTGTTGGGTTCACATGCTACAGTTCAACACTCTGGTCTCTTATCTGCTGACTGAGTCCCCTCAGATGATTCAGGTTCAGGTAGGAGGCTAAGGGAGGGCTGCTGTCAGTGGTCAGCATGCTACAGTTCAACACTTTGGTCTCTTATCTGGACTGAGTCCCCTCAGATGATTCATGTTCAGGGTAGGAGGCTAAATGAAGAGCTGTTGGGTTCACTACAGTTCAACACTCTGGTCTCTTATCTGCTGACTGAGTCCCCTCAGATGATTCATGTTCAGGGTAGGAGGCTAATCTGCAATTGGGAGGGCTGCTGTTGGGTTCACATGCTACAGTTCAACACTCTGGTCTCTTATCTGCTGACTGAGTCCCCTCAGATGATTCATGTTCAGGGTAGGAGGCTAAGGGAGGGCTGCTGTTGGGTTCACATGCTACAGTTCAACACTCTGGTCTCTTATCTGCTGACTGAGTCCCCTCAGATGATTCATGTTCAGGGTAGGAGGCTAGGGAGGGCTGCTGTTGGGTTCATGCTACAGTTCAACACTCTGGTCTCTTATCTGCTGACTTCATTTGTTATTTATGACTGCTGCTGTAGTAAAACATCAGACATGAGTTCATGTTCAGGGTAGGAGGCTAAGGAGGGCTGCTGTTGGGTTCATGCTACAGTTCAACACTCTGGTCTCTTATCTGCTGACTGAGTCCCCTCAGATGATTCATGTTCAGGGTAGGAGGCTACAGGGAGGGCTGCTGTTGGGTTCACATGCTACAGTTCAACACTCTGGTCTCTTATCTGCTGACTGAGTCCCCTCAGATGATTCATGTTCAGGGTAGGAGGCTAAGGGAGGGCTGCTGTTGGGTTCACATGCTACAGTTCAACACCTGGTCTCTTATCTGCTGACTGAGTCCCCTCAGATGATTCATGTTCAGGGTAGGAGGCTTAGGGAGGCTGCTGTTGGGTTCATGCTACAGTTCAACACTCTGGTCTCTTATCTGCTGACTGAGTCCCCTCAGATGATTCATGTTCAGGGTAGGAGGCTAAGGGAGGGCTGCTGTTGGGTTCATGCTACAGTTCAACACTCTGGTCTCTTATCTGCTGACTGAGTCCCCTCAGATGATTCATGTTCAGGGTAGGAGGCTAAAGGAGGGCTGCTGTTGGGTTCACATGCTACAGTTCAACACTCTGGTCTCTTATCTGCTGACTGAGTCCCCTCAGATGATTCATGTTCAGGGTAGGAGGCTAGGAGGGCTGCTGTTGGGTTCATTGTTGCTACAGTTCAACACTCTGGTCTCTTATCTGCTGACTGAGTCCCCTCAGATGATTCATGTTCAGGGTAGGAGGCTAAGGGAGGGCTGCTGTTGGGTTCAAATGCTACAGTTCAACACTCTGGTCTCTTATCTGCTGACTGAGTCCCCTCAGATGATTAATGTTCAGGGTAGGAGGCTAAGGGAGGGCTGCTGTTGGGTTCACATGCTACAGTTCAACACTCTGGTCTCTTATCTGCTGACTGAGTCCCCTCAGATGATTCATGTTCAGGGTAGGAGGCTAAGGGAGGGCTGCTGTTGGGTTCACATGCTACAGTTCAACACTCTGGTCTCTTATCTGCTGACTGAGTCCCCTCAGATGATTCATGTTCAGGGTAGGAGGCTAAGGGAGGGCTGCTGTTGGGTTCAAATGCTACAGTTCAACACTCTGGTCTCTTATCTGCTGACTGAGTCCCCTCAGATGTTCAGGTTCAGTTATATGCGTTAGTAGTACTGATGTCAGTGGTGAGCGTGACACAGAAACAGGTTTGGTGGGTTGCAGAACCCGCAATATGAAAAGGACAAATGAAGAGCAGACTAAGGAACCTCATTCATGCCTCCACAGCAAATGGCACAGTCGGTCAAGGCAAAATGCATTCTGTCAAATACCTCGTCACTTGCAGAAGATTAACGGCCATCTGCAATTGTGTGTGTGTGTAGGTTAGGTCTGTGGCGGTCATTCAATTTTGTCATCTGGTGATTGTCATGCAAATAACTGTTGGTCTCATGGTAACTGACCGTTAACATGTTAACATGTTAAACCGTTAACATGTTTAGCTGAATAAAATAGAAAGGATATCTTCTCCAAACCTTTCCAAGGGTGTGTGCTCATGCTGCTGTTCTGTGTTGAGCGGTCAACAAAGAAACTGGTCCTGCTATATGCTTCATTTAGAGTTATTTATGACACTTTAGCTGTGATATAAAACATCTAAACATAGAGCCTAATGTTGGTACATTTTAAAGACTGCACAATGCGACTAATGATTTGAAAAAAGTTGCATGAAAGGCATGAGTTCTGTTCTGTTTCTTGCACAGGCTGCACACACTTCATCAGTCTCTCATTCACAATTTTACAAGTTCTTGATAATATTCTCACCCATCAGACTATTCTCAATTTAATCTGGTCTTTACATACAGCCTACTAATATTATTTTTGATTTAGAATGGCACACAAAAAACCTAATTGTAATCCGTAGCCTGCACTGGAACAGTGGAATGGAGGTTACATGCAGCGCGTCCATAAGGCTCGGGGAAGCTTTCTCTAAAGTAAATAAAATGGCCAAAACTACATAGCCTAATTAGCCTAACCTCGTCTATACAGAAATAAATCCAATCATTCAAAATAGGCTACAGTCGCACTGCTTTGCTTTATCTTGGCCAGGTCGTAGTTGTAAATGAGAACTTGTTCTCAACTGGCCTACCTGGTTAGATAAAGGTGAAATAAATTTTAAAAATCATGATTTGGCCAAAGAGGATCATTAGCTAAAAAATAATAATTGTGGATTGTTCTAAATCGCATTGCCTACAGTTGGAAGGAAAGGCAGCGTGCACAATTTGGGCAGATTATTGTTGAGTTGTGACTGTCTGAAAAGTAGAGGCCAAGCCAGACATATCACAATATTCAAAATACAATCGTGGGAAAACAGATTGGAAAACAAATTGTTATTGCTGTAAAGAGAAGACGAGGAAAATACTAATTTGTCCTTTAGTTATCAAAATTCTCAACTTAATTGAGCGAACAACAGTAGAGCCTATTTTATTGGCACCAGCAGAGACAGAGCAATATGTCCGGTGAGTGCACATTGTGCAGATTGACTATTTATCATTGTCGGGTCAGTGCCACTTTAAAGTTAGTTATTGGACAACCGTTTCCTGCTCCACTTTAGATGGACGTCATATTCTATTTGTCTCCCCTGATAATGGACAACATCGTTTTAATTGATTGTTCCTCAGTGTCAGCAGAATAGGCTACTCTGTAATTTGTCATTAAAAAAGATTCTGCTAATGTCTCCAGTCATATAAAGTGTAATAAAATTGCATAAAATGTGTTTATAAAAGACCCCATTTTTCCCAGAAGAAACCTATCTGATAGAGCCTAGGTCTACTCTACACTATATGCACTCAGCCTTGCATTTTGTCTTTTTTGCAAACAGTGATGGAGTTATATTATTAGCCTATGACTATCCACTCAACACATTATGAATAATAGGCATCTTACATACGTCTGCAAATGCAATGATGCTTTATTATAAAGGTGCACTTTTATGGTGAAAATGTGCTACTCACACCACTATGTATACCAGGT
This sequence comes from Oncorhynchus keta, assembly GCF_023373465.1. Taxonomy (NCBI): domain Eukaryota; kingdom Metazoa; phylum Chordata; class Actinopteri; order Salmoniformes; family Salmonidae; genus Oncorhynchus; species Oncorhynchus keta. The sequence continues at coordinate 135,794 of NW_026283448.1, read as the reverse complement.
AGACTACACCGGTTGGAAAGAGGATTAATGTACTACTCACACCACTCCAATGTATACCAGGTAAAATGGAAAGAGGATTAATGTACTACTCACACCACTCCTATGTATACCAGGTAGACTACACCGGTTGGAAAGAGGATTAATGTGCTACTCACACCACTCCTATGTATACCAGGTAGACTACACCGGTTGGAAAGAGGATTAATGTGCTACTCACACCACTCCTATGTATACCAGGTAGACTACACCGGTTGGAAAGAGGATTAATGTGCTACTCACACCACTCCTATGTATACCAGGTAGACTACACCGGTTGGAAAGAGGATTAATGTGCTACTCACACCACTCCTATGTATACCAGGTAGACTACACCGGTTGGAAAGAGGATTAATGTCACACCACTCCTATGTATACCAGGTCACACACAAAGAGGATTAATGTACTACTCCTCCTATGTATACCAGGTAGACTACACCGGACTACACCGGTTGGAAAGAGGATTAATGTACTACTCACTCCTATGTATACACCTACACCTATGTATACCAGGTAGACTACACCGGTTGGAAAGAGGATTAATGTGCTACTCACACCACTCCTATGTATACCAGGTAGACTACACCGGTTGGAAAGAGGATTAATGTACTACTCACACCACTCCTATGTATACCAGGTAGACTACACCGGTTGGAAAGAGGATTAATGTACTTCATTTTAAGAACTGAGTAATAAACCTAGCAGCAGGAGAAAGCTGGGATCTTCTTTTAAATAGTGGTCAGTCAAAACTGTTTTCACACACAAGATTGCGCAACTGAGCTTACAGTCTATGTGCTCTGTAGTCTCTGTGCTCTGTAGGCTCTGTGCTCTGTAGTCTCTATGCTCTGAAGGCTCTGTAGTCTATGTGCTCTGTAGTCTATGCTCTGTAGGCTCTGTGCTCTGTAGGCTCTGTAGTCTATGTAGTCTCTGTGCTCTGTAGTCTATGTGCTCTGTAGTCTCTGTGCTCTGTAGTCTCTGTGCTCTGTAGTCTCTGGTCTCTGTGCTCTGTAGTCTCTGTAGGCTCTATGCTCTGTAGGCTATGTGCTCTGTAGGCTCTGTGCTCTGTAGGCTCTGTAGTCTATGTGCTCTGTCAGCTCTGTAGTCTATGTACTCTGTAGTCTATGTGCTCTGTAGTCTATGTGCTCTGTAGTCTCTGTAGGCTCTATGCTCTGTAGGCTCTGTGCTCTGTAGTCTCTATGCTCTGTAGGCTCTGTGCTCTGTAGGCTCTGTGCTCTGTAGGCTCTGTGCTCTGTAGGCTCTGTGCTCTGTAGGCTCTGTGCTCTGTAGGCTCTGTGCTCTGTAGGCTCTGTAGGCTCTGTGCTCTGTAGGCTATGTGCTCTGTAGTCTGTGCTCTGTAGGCTATGTGCTCACCAACCGTGTTGCAGGGCTCCTATAGACTAGGCTATGTGCTCACCAACCGTGTTGCAGGGCTCCTATGGACTAGGCTATGTGCTCACCAACCGTGTTGCAGGGCTCCTATGGACTAGGCTATGTGCTCACCAACCGTGTTGCAGGGCTCCTATGGACTAGGCTATGTGCTCACCAACCGTGTTGCAGGGCTCCTAGGCCTATAGACTAGGCTTAGAGTTATTTGGCCACGTTAGTTGTGATAAAAGCTTTATCAAAACATATGGGATTTGAAAAAGTTGCAAAAAGGCATGTGCTATTTCTTGCCTTAGACGGCACACACTGGGTATCATTCACAAGTGATAATATTGTCACCCATTAGACTATTCTCAATTGAATCTTGTCTTTACATATATTAAATAATATAAGTAGGAAATTCATTTAGATTTATAATGGACCATTATCATGCACCTGTCTGAAGACAGAGGGAAAATACATGTCATCACATAAATAGCGAATGGAGGATGCTTTTCCCACGGTCCATTTTCATGCCAGCCAGGTAGACTACTCCTGTTGTAAAGAAAAGCAATGTGCTTAATATCAGGGAAATTGAGAATTAAATATAGTAAGCCTATAGAAAGCTGATGGGATCCTCTTAAGAGGCCATTAAATCTAAGTTTGAATAGCCTATAGAAATGTTGCGCAACACGAACTCATGATTTTCCATTGCATTTGCATTGATGTCAGAGTAGATAGAGGGACAATAGAGCCCTGAGTACCAGGCCATTAGGACCTGATGGAGGGACCGTAGAGCCCTGAGTACCAGGCCATTAGGACCTGTTGGAGGGACCTTAGAGCCCTGAGTACCAGGCCATTAGGACCTGATGGAGGGACTGTAGAGCCCTGAGTACCAGGCCATTAGGACCTGATGGAGGGACCGTAGAGCCCTGAGTACCAGGCCATTAGGACCTGATGGAGGCCATTACCAGGCCATTAGGACCTGATGGAGGGACTGTAGAGCCCTGAGGCCATTAGGACCAGGCCAGAGCCTTACCCGGCCACCTGATGGAGGGACTGTAGAGCCCTGAGTACCAGGCCATTAGGACCTGATGGAGGGACTGTAGAGCCCTGAGTACCAGGCCATTAGGACCTGATGGAGGGACTGTAGAGCCCTGAGTACCAGGCCATTAGGCCTGACCTGATGGAGGGACAATAGAGCCCTGAGTACCAGGCCATTAGGACCTGATGGAGGGACTGTAGAGCCCTGAGTACCCGGCCATTAGGACCTGATGGAGGGACAATAGAGCCCTGAGTACCTGATGGCCATTACCAGGGACCTGATGGAGGGACAATAGAGCCCTGAGTACCAGGCCATTAGGACCTGATGGGGGACTGTAGAGCCCTACCAGGCCATTAGGACCTGATGGAGGGACAATAGAGCCCTGAGTATCAGGCCATTAGCAAGTTTGGTAGGCTACTAATGACCATCAACAGCATCAGAGCAGTTTTAGAAAAGCCTAGTTCCTGAGACTCAACGGTCATGTGGAATTTGACTGCAGTCACGACTTGTGACCGTCGGTGTGGCGGTAATACGGTCGCCATAACAGCCCTAGTATAGGTACATGTTTGTATACCTATACATAAAGAAAGAAACGTCCCTTTTCAGGACCCTGTCTTTCAAAGATAATTCGTAAAAATCCAAATAACTTCACAGATCTTCATTGTAAAGGGATTAAACCCTGTTTCCCATGCTTGTTCAATGAACCATTAATGAACATGCACCTGTGGAACGGTCGTTAAGACACTAACAGCTTAAAGACGGTAGGCAATTAAGGTCACAGTTATGAAAACTTAGGACACTAAAGAGGCCTTTCTACGGACTCTGAAAAACACCAAAAGAAAGGTGCCCAGGGTCCCTGCTGATCTGCGTGAACGTGCCTTAGGCATACTGCAAGGAGGCATGAGGACTGCAGATGTGGCCAGGGCAATAAATCGCAATGTCCGTACTGTGAGACACCTAAAACAGCACTACAGAGAGACAGGACGGACAGCTGATTGTCCTCGCAGTGGCAGACCACGTGTCACAACACCTACACAGGAACGGTACATCCGAACATCACACCTGCGGGACAGGTACAGGAAGGCAAAAACAACTGCCGGAGTTACACTAGGAACGCACAATCCCTCCATCAGTGCTCAGACTGTCCACAATAGGCTGAGAGAGGCTGGACTGAGGGCTTGTAGGCTTGTTGTAAGGCAAATCCTCACCAGAAATAGTGTAGCCTATGGGCACAAACCCACCATCGCTGGACCACACAGGACTGGCAAAAAGTGCTCTTCACTGACGAGTCAGGGTTTTGTCTCACCAGGGGTGTTGGTTGGATTCTGGTTTTATCGTCAAAGGAATGAGCATTACACCGAGGCCTGTACTCTGGAGCGGGATCGATTTGGAGGTAGAGGGTCCGTCATGGTCTGTCACAGCATCATCGGACTAAGCTTGTTGTCATTGCCTGCAATCTCAATGCTGTGCGTTACAGGGAAGACATCCTCCTCCCTCATGTGGTAACCCTTCCTGCAGGCTCATCCTGACATGACCCTCCAGCATGACAATGCCACCAGCCATACTGTTCGTTCTGTGCGTGATTTCATGCAAGACAGGAATGTCAGTGTTCTGCCATGGCCAGCGAAGAGCCCGGATCTCAATCCCATTGAGCACGTCTGGGACCTGTTGGATCGGAGGGTGAGGGCTAGGGCCATTTCCCCCCAGAAATGTCCGGGAACTTGCAGGTGCCTTGGTGGAAAAGTGGGGTAACGTCTCACAGCAAGAACTGGCCCCCCCTTTTGTTCAGGGACACATTATTCAATTTATGTTCAGTTTATATCTCAGTTGTTGAATCTTGTTATGCTCAAACAAATATTTACATATATTAAGTTTGCTGACAAAAAAGCAGTTGACAGTGAGGACATTTCTTTTTGCTGAGTTTATGTCTATGTATGTGTGTTGACTTACTCTACTATGGGCTCTCGGTCTGCGATGTCCCCCAGCACCATGCGCTGTATGATCCCGTTGTGCTCGTCCTCAGACAGGCTCTTATGAGACACCAGGGGTGTTGAACTTGGTGGCTGGGGACGGGTCCACCCCTGCAGCCAGGCATGGCTCTCTATCTCCTCCAGAGACGCACGGCCCTTCGGGTCCCGCTGCAGCATCCGGCCTACCAGACTAGAGGGAGGAAAAACTACTCATTGTTTTTGTCATCATTGATTGAAATTGCTCTTATAGGTTTGCTCTGGTAATGTAAGATGTTTTATCATGCCAATAAAGCTCATTGAATTGCACTGAGAGAGAGAGAAACAGAGGCAAAAAGAGAGGCAGAAAAGAGAGGGCACCATGTTAGTCACATTGCAAACGACCACAGCATCCCCTGTGTTGGCACAACTACCATATAACCAACAGTTATGGATGAAGACAGTTCACAAAACATTCAGGACACCTTCCTAAAATTGAGTTTTACCTCCCCCAAAAAGGTATTTAGTCAGCCACCAATTGTGCAAGTTCTCCCACTTAAAAGATGAGAGGCCTGTAATTTTAGGTACACTTAAACTATGACAGACAAAATTAGAAGAAATAAAATAAAATGACTAAATACTTTTTGCCCCACTCTATAAATGTATGCATGACTGTAGGTCGCTTTTGATGAAAGCGTCTGCTAAATGAGATATTGTACAGTGGACAATGACCAAGAAATCAACACAACATCCTGTCTCTGCCCCTTCCTTTCTCTTAGATGCTGGAAAACCAAAACTGTCAGAACGAGACCTAAAACAGCAGTTTAAGCTTCAGCCTACACACACACACAGACTAGCTACAGCCTATACACACAGACTAGCTACAGCCTACAAACACACACACACACAGACTAGCTACAGCCTACACACACAGACTAGCTACAGCCTACACTCACAGACTAGCTACAGCCTACACACACACACAGACTAGCTTCAGCCTACACACACACACAGACTAGCTTCAGCCTACACACACACACAGACTAGCTACAGCCTACACACACAGACTAGCTACAGCCTACACACTCACAGACTAGCTACAGCCTACACACTCACAGACTAGCTACAGCCTACACACACACACTAGCTACAGCCTACACACACACAAACGAGCTACAGCCTACACACACAGACTAGCTACAGCTTACAAACACACACACACACTAGCTACAGCCTACACATAGACACACAAACGAGCTACAGCCTACACACACACAAACGAGCTACAGCCTACACACACAGACTAGCTACAGCCTACACACACACACTAGCTACAGCCTACACACACTAGCTACAGCCTGCCTACACTAGCTACAGCCTGCCTACACAAACACACACTAGCTACAGCCCACACACACAGACACAGACTAGCTACAGCTCACACACACAGACACAGACTAGCTACAGCTCACACACAACACACACACACAGACTAGCTACAGCCTACACTCACAGACTAGCTACAGCCTACACTCACAGACTAGCTACAGCCTACACACACACAAACGAGCTACAGCCTACACACACAGACTAGCTACAGCCTACAAACACACACACACACACACTAGCTACAGCCTACACATAGACACACAAACTAGCTACAGCCTACACATACACACACAAACTAGCTACACACACACACACACACACACACACTAGCTACAGCCTACACACACACACTAGCTACAGCCTACACACACTAGCTAAGCCTGCCTACACTAGCTACAGCCTGCCTACACAAACACACACTAGCTACAGCCCACACACACAGACACAGACTAGCTACAGCTCACACACACAGACACAGACTAGCTACAGCTCACACACACACTAGCTACAGCCCACACACACAGACTAGCTACAGCGCACACACACATAGACACAGACTAGCTACAGCTCACACACACAGACTAGCTACAGCTCACACACACAGACACAGACTAGCTACAGCTCACACACACACAGACTAGCTACAGCCCACACACACACAGACTAGCTACAGGCCACACACACACAGACTAGCTACAGCCTACACTCACAGACTAGCTACAGCCTACACTCACAGACTAGCTACAGCCTACACTCACAGACTAGCTACAGCCTACACTCACAGACTAGCTACAGCCTACACTCACAGACTAGCTACAGCCTACACTCACAGACTAGCTACAGCCTACACTCACAGACTAGCTACAGCCTACACTCACAGACTAGCTACAGCCTACACTCACAGACTAGCTACAGCCTACACACACAGACTAGCTACAGCCTACACTCACAGACTAGCTACAGCCTACACTCACAGACTAGCTACAGCCTACACTCAGACTAGCTACAGCCTACACTCACAGACTAGCTACAGCCTACACTCACAGACTAGCTACAGCCTACACTCACAGACTAGCTACAGCCTACACACACACAAACGAGCTACAGCCTACACACACAGACTAGCTACAGCCTACAAACACACACACACACACTAGCTACAGCCTACACATAGACACACAAACTAGCTACAGCCTACACATACACACACAAACTAGCTACACACACACACACACACACTTCCTGTCCATGGGCCTGTGGACAGTAGAGTAACGCTTGCACTAGCTACAGCCTACACACAGTTTCCTGAAATTTACACACACTAGCTACAGCCTACACACACTAGCTACAGCCTGCCTACACTAGCTACAGCCTGCCTACACAAACACACACTAGCTACAGCCCACACACACAGACACAGACTAGCTACAGCTCACACACACAGACACAGACTAGCTACAGCTCACACACACACACAGACTAGCTACAGCCCACACACACAGACTAGCTACAGCCTACACTAGACACAGACTAGCTACAGCTCACACACACAGACTAGCTACAGCTCACACACACAGACACAGACTAGCTACAGCTCCACACACACAGACTAGCTGGCCCACACACACAGACTAGCTACAGCCTACACTCACAGACTAGCTACAGCCTACACTCACAGACTAGCTACAGCCTACACTCACAGACTAGCTACAGCCTACACTCACAGACTAGCTACAGCCTACACTCACAGACTAGCTACAGCCTACACTCACAGACTAGCTACAGCCTACACTCACAGACTAGCTACAGCCCTCTGTTGTTGCTCTTCCCTCAGACATTTGAATTTATGGTGGATAAGAGTTTGGAGATGTTGTTGAGTCCGAGTGTCACCTTGAAGTTGTACACACAGACTAGCTACAGCCTACACTCACAGACTAGCTACAGCCTACACTCACAGACTAGCTACAGCCTACACTCACAGACTAGCTACAGCCTACACACACACAAACGAGCTACAGCCTACACACACAGACTAGCTACAGCCTACAAACACACACACACACTAGCTACAGCCTACACATAGACACACAAACTAGCTACAGCCTACACATACACACACAAACTAGCTACACACACACACACTAGCTACAGCCTACACACACACACTAGCTACAGCCTACACACACTAGCTACAGCCTGCCTACACTAGCTACAGCCTGCCTACACAAACACACACTAGCTACAGCCCACACACACAGACACAGACTAGCTACAGCCCACACACACAGACACAGACTAGCTACAGCTCACACACACACACACAGACTAGCTACAGCGCGCACACACATAGACACAGACGAGCTACAGCTCACACACACAGACTAGCTACAGCTCACACACACAGACACAGACTAGCTACAGCTCACACACACACAGACTAGCTACAGCTCACACACACACAGACTAGCTACAGCCCACACACACAGACTAGCTACAGCCTACACTCACAGACTAGCTACAGCCTACACTCACAGACTAGCTACAGCCTACACTCACAGACTAGCTACAGCCTACACTCACAGACTAGCTACAGCCTACACTCACAGACTAGCTACAGCCTACACTCACAGACTAGCTACAGCCTACACTCACAGACTAGCTACAGCCTACACTCACAGACTAGCTACAGCCTACACACACAGACTAGCTACAGCCTACACTCACAGACTAGCTACAGCCTACACTCACAGACTAGCTACAGCCTACACTCACAGACTAGCTACAGCCTACACTCACAGACTAGCTACAGCCTACACTCACAGACTAGCTACAGCCTACACTCACAGACTAGCTACAGCCTACACACACACACAAAGAGCTACAGCCTACACACACAGACTAGCTACAGCCTACAAACACACACACACACACTAGCTACAGCCTACACATAGACACACAAACTAGCTACAGCCTACACATACACACACAAACTAGCTACACACACACACACACACTAGCTACAGCCTACACACACACACTAGCTACAGCCTACACACACTAGCTACAGCCTACACACACTAGCTACAGCCTGCCTACACAAACACACACTAGCTACAGCCCACACACACAGACACAGACTAGCTACAGCTCACACACACAGACACAGACTAGCTACAGCTCACACACACACACACAGACTAGCTACAGCCCACACACACAGACTAGCTACAGCGCACACACATAGACACAGACGAGCTACAGCTCTCACACACAGACACAGACTAGCTACAGCTCACACACACAGACACAGACTAGCTACAGCTCACACACACACAGACTAGCTACAGCCCACACACGCAGACTAGCTACAGCCTACACTCACAGACTAGCTACAGCCTACACTCACAGACTAGCTACAGCCTACACTCACAGACTAGCTACAGCCTACACTCACAGACTAGCTACAGCCTACACTCACAGACTAGCTACAGCCTACACTCACAGACTAGCTACAGCCTACACTCACAGACTAGCTACAGCCTACACACACAGACTAGCTACAGCCTACACTCACAGACTAGCTACAGCCTACACTCACAGACTAGCTACAGCCTACACTCACAGACTAGCTACAGCCTACACACACACAGACTAGCTACAGCCTACACACACAGACTAGCTACAGCCTACAAACTCACAGACACACACACAGACTAGCTACAGCCTACACATAGACACAGACTAGCTACAGCCTACACTCACAGACAAAACTAGCTACAGCCACACACACACACACTACACTCACACACACACACACTAGCTACAGCCTACACACACAGACTAGCTACAGCAGCCTACACACACTAGCTACAGCCTGCCTACACAAACTCACAGACATCTAGCTACACTAGCTACAGCCCACACACACAGACTAGCTACAGCCACACACACAGACACAGACTAGCTACAGCTCACACACACAGACTAGCTACAGCCCACACACACAGACTAGCTACAGCCTACACACATCACAGACTAGCTACAGCTCACACACACAGACACAGACTAGCTACAGCTCACACACACACAGACTAGCTACAGCCCACACACACAGACTAGCTACAGCCTACACTCACAGACTAGCTACAGCCTACACTCACAGACTAGCTACAGCCTACACTCACAGACTAGCTACAGCCTACACTCACAGACTAGCTACAGCCTACACTCACAGACTAGCTACAGCCTACACTCACAGACTAGCTACAGCCTACACTCACAGACTAGCTACAGCCTACACACACAGACTAGCTACAGCCTACACTCACAGACTAGCTACAGCCTACACTCACAGACTAGCTACAGCCTACACTCACAGACTAGCTACAGCCTACACTCACAGACTAGCTACAGCCTACACTCACAGACTAGCTACAGCCTACACACACACACACACTAGCTACAGCCTACACATAGACACACAAACTAGCTACAGCCTACACATACACACACAAACTAGCTACACACACACACACACACACACACTAGCTACAGCCTACACACACACACTAGCTACAGCCTACACACACTAGCTACAGCCTGCCTACACTAGCTACAGCCTGCCTACACAAACACACACTAGCTACAGCCCACACACACAGACACAGACTAGCTACAGCCCACACACACAGACACAGACTAGCTACAGCTCACACACACACACACAGACTAGCTACAGCGCGCACACACATAGACACAGACGAGCTACAGCTCACACACACAGACTAGCTACAGCTCACACACACAGACACAGACTAGCTACAGCTCACACAGACACAGACTAGCTACAGCCACACACACACAGACTAGCTACAGCCACACACACACAGACTAGCTACAGCCTACACTCACACAGACTAGCTACAGCCTACACTCACAGACTAGCTACAGCCTACACTCACAGACTAGCTACAGCCTACACTCACAGACTAGCTACAGCCTACACTCACAGACTAGCTACAGCCTACACTCACAGACTAGCTACAGCCTACACTCACAGACTAGCTACAGCCTACACACACAGACTAGCTACAGCCTACACACTCACAGACTAGCTACAGCCTACACTCACAGACTAGCTACAGCCTACACTCACAGACTAGCTACAGCCTACACTCACAGACTAGCTACAGCCTACACTCACAGACTAGCTACAGCCTACACTCACAGACTAGCTACAGCCTACACTCACAGTCTAGCTACAGCCTACACTCACAGACTAGCTACAGCCTACACTCACAGACTAGCTACAGCCTACACACACAACGAGCTACAGCCTACACACACAGACTAGCTACAGCCTACAAACACAAACACACACACACACTAGCTACAGCTACACATAGACACACAAACTAGCTACAGCCTACACATACACACACAAACTAGCTACACACACACACACACTAGCTACAGCCTACACACACAGCTAGCTACAGCCTACACACACTAGCTACAGCCTGCCTACACTAGCTACAGCCTGCACACAAACACAGACTAGCTACAGCCTAGCTACACCTACACACACAGACTAGCTACAGCCTACACACACACAGACACAGACTAGCTACAGCCACACACACACACACAGACTAGCTACAGCCCACACACACAGACTAGCTACAGCCACACACACACAGACTAGCTACAGCTCACACACACAGACTAGCTACAGCCTACACACACAGACACAGACTAGCTACAGCTCACACAGACACAGACTAGCTACAGCTCACACACACACACAGACTAGCTACAGCCCACACACACAGACTAGCTACAGCCTACACTCACAGACTAGCTACAGCCTACACTCACAGACTAGCTACAGCCTACACTCACAGACTAGCTACAGCCTACACTCACAGACTAGCTACAGCCTACACACACAGACTAGCTACAGCCTACACACACACAGACTAGCTACAGCCTACACAACAGACTAGCTACAGCCTACACACACACTAGCTACAGCCTACACACACAGACTAGCTACAGCCTACAAACACACACACACACACACACTAGCTACAGCCTACACACAGACACACAGACTAGCTACAGCCTACACATACACACACAAACTAGCTACACACACAGACTAGCTAGCTACACCTCACAGACTAGCTACAGCCTACACACACAGACTAGCTACAGCCCACACACGCAGACTAGCTACAGCCTACACTCACAGACTAGCTACAGCCTACACTCACAGACTAGCTACAGCCTACACTCACAGACTAGCTACAGCCTACACTCACAGACTAGCTACAGCCTACACTCACAGACTAGCTACAGCCTACACTCACAGACTAGCTACAGCCTACACTCACAGACTAGCTACAGCCTACACTCACAGACTAGCTACAGCCTACACTCACAGACTAGCTACAGCCTACACTCACAGACTAGCTATAGCCTACACTCACAGACTAGCTACAGCCTACACTCACAGACTAGCTACAGCCTACACTCACAGACGAGCTACAGCCTACACTCACAGACTAGCTACAGCCTACACAGAGAGAAGCAGATGTGGGTTAGCTGAGTTTTGTGTGCTGTACTCCTCCTGTGAGCTGTGCCATCTTCTGCATGGTGTCTCAGTCCAGTCGGTGTGCAGTCTGTCTGCCTGGCCAGGGATTTGTCAGCTCTGGGCTCCTGTAGACCCGGAGCTGAGCAGTATGCCTATCTAAAGAGTGGCAGGCCAGGCAGACCCCTGATAAGAAGAATCCAACACGTTTTTTAATAACCGCTGTCCGCTTCCATTTCCCTCTGCCAGCTGTGACACAGACTGCGTGACCAAACCACAGAAATGCATGCGCATGGCAAACGCACGCACACTATCAGTCAAAGGTTCTATAGAATATTTATCTAAACATAAGCTTTACTTCTGTCTGAGCATGTTAAGAGTCTGATACATACCTAAATGTATTATTTCACTCCCCATTCCAGACTCGCCCCTCCTGCCTCTACTAATTCCAGACTCACCCCTCCTGCCTCTACCCATTCCAGACTCACCCCTCCTGCCTCTACCCATTCCAGACTCACCCCTCCTGCCTCTACCCATTCCAGACTCACCCCTCCTGCCTCTACCCATTCCAGCCTCTACCCATTCCAGCCTCACCCCTCCAGCCTCACCCCTCCAGCCTCTACCCCCTCCAGCCTCTACCCATTCCAGACTCACCCCTCCAGCCACACCCCTCCAGCCTCTACCCATTCCAGACTCACCCCTCCAGCCACACCCCTCCAGCCTCTACCCATTTCAGACTCACCCCTCCAGCCCCTACCCATTCCTGCCTCACCCTCCAGCTTCACACCTTCAGCCTCACCCCTCCAGCCTCTACCAATTCCAGGCTCACCTCTCCAGCCTCTACCCATTCCAGCCTCACCCCTCCAGCCTCTAACCATTCCAGACTCACCCCTCCAGCCTCTAACCATTCCAGCCTCTAACCATTCCAGCCTCTAACCATCCTAGCTCACCCCTCCTGTCTCTCTCGATATCTACTCATTCCTTACTCAGTCATCCGGACTCTACCCATTCCAGTCTCACTCAGTCCTCCAGTCTCTACCCATTCCATCCTCACTCAGTCCTCCTGTCTCTACCCATTCCAGACTCACTCTTCTCTCAGGGGAAGAAGACAGGAAACTGCTATGGGGATATTTATAGTAACCTCCTAGTCATGCATGCAGTATCTCCGCTCTCCTGGAGAATGGAGGCTTGGCTACCGTACTCTAACAGCAGGCAGGCATGAAGAGAGAGGAGAAAGGGGGGAAGAGGAGGACCTGTGATAGAGCAACAGCAAGAGAGAAGAGAGCAACAGCAAGAGAGAAGAGAGCAACAGCAAGAGAGAAGAGAGCAACAGCAAGAGAGAAGAGAGCAACAGCAAGAGAGAAGAGAGCAACAGCAAGAGAGAAGAGAGCAACAGCAAGAGAGAAGAGAGCAACAGCAAGAGAGAAGAGAGCAACAGCAAGAGAGAAGAGAGCAACAGCAACAAGAGAGAAGAGAGCAACAGCAAGAGAGAAGAGAGCAACAGCAAGAGAGAAGAGAGCAACAGCAAGAGAGAAGAGAGCAACAGCAAGAGAGAAGAGAGCAACAGCAAGAGAGAAGAAGAAGAGAGAAGAGAGCAACAGCAAGAGAGAAGAGAGCAACAGCAAGAGAGAAGAGAGCAACAGCAAGAGAGAAGAGAGAAAGAAGCAAGAGAGAAGAGAGCAACAGCAAGAGAGAAGAGAGCAACAGCAAGAGAGAAGAGAGCAACAGCAAGAGAGAAGAGAGCAACAGCAAGAGAGAAGAGAGCAACAGCAAGAGAGAAGAGAGCAACAGCAAGAGAGAAGAGAGCAACAGCAAGAGAGAAGAGAGCAACAGCAAGAGAGAAGAGAGAAAGAAGCAAGAGAGAAGAGAGCAACAGCAAGAGAGAAGAGAGCAACAGCAAGAGAGAAGAGAGCAACAGCAAGAGAGAAGAGAGCAACAGCAAGAGAGAAGAGAGCAACAGCAAGAGAGAAGAGAGCAACAGCAAGAGAGAAGAGAGCAACAGCAAGAGAGAAGAGAGCAACAGCAAGAGAGAAGAGAGCAACAGCAAGAGAGAAGAGAGCAACAGCAAGAGAGAAGAGAGCAACAGCAACAGAAGAAGAGAGCAACAGCAAGAGAGAAGAGAGCAACAGCAAGAGAGAAGAGAGCAACAGCAAGAGAGAAGAGAGCAACAGCAAGAGAGAAGAAGAGAGCAACAGCAAGAGAGAAGAGAGCAACAGCAAGAGAGAAGAGAGCAACAGCAAGAGAAGAGAGCAACAGCAAGAGAGCAACAGCAAGAGAGAAGAGAGCAACAGCAAGAGAGAAGAGAGCAACAGCAAGAGAGAAGAGAGCAACAGCAAGAGAGAAGAGAGCAACAGCAAGAGAGAAGAGAGCAACAGCAAGAGAGAAGAGAGCAACAGCAAGAGAGAAGAGAGCAACAGCAAGAGAGAAGAGAGCAACAGCAAGAGAGAAGAGAGCAACAGCAAGAGAGAAGAGAGCAACAGCAAGAGAGAAGAGAGCAACAGCAAGAGAGAAGAAGAGCAACAGCAAGAGAAGAAGAACAGAGCAACAGCAAGAGAGAAGAGAGCAACAGCAAGAGAGAAGAGAGCAACAGCAAGAGAGAAGAGAGCAACAGCAAGAGAAGAGAGCAACAGCAAGCAACAGCAAGAGAGAAGAGAGCAACAGCAAGAGAGAAGAGAGCAACAGCAAGAACAGAGAGAGAGAGCAACAGCAAGAGAGAAGAGAGCAACAGCAAGAGAGAAGAGAGCAACAGCAAGAGAGAAGAGAGCAACAGCAAGAGAGAGAGAGCAACAGCAAGAGAGAAGAGAGCAACAGCAAGAGAGAAGAGAGCAACAGCAAGAGAGAAGATAGCAGCAACAGCAAGAGAGAAGAGAGCAACAGCAAGAGAGAAGAGAGCAACAGCAAGAGAGAAGAGAGAACAGAGCAACAGCAAGAGAGAAGAGAGCAACAGCAAGAGAGAAGAGAGCAACAGCAAGAGAGAAGAGAGCAACAGCAAGAGAGAAGAGAGCAACAGCAAGAGAGAAGAGAGCAACAGCAACAGCAGAGAAGAGAGCAACAGCAAGAGAGAAGAGAGCAACAGCAAGAGAGAAGAGAGCAACAGCAAGAGAGAAGAGAGCAACAGCAAGAGAGAAGAGAGCAACAGCAAGAGAGAAGAGAGCAACAGCAAGAGAGAAGAGAGCAACAGCAAGAGAGAAGAGAGCAACAGCAACAGCAAGAGAGAAGAGAGCAACAGCAAGAGAGAAGAGAGCAACAGCAAGAGAGAAGAGAGCAACAGCAAGAGAGAAGAGAGCAACAGAAGAGAGAGAGCAACAGCAAGAGAGAAGAGAGCAACAGCAAGAGAGAAGAGAGCAACAGCAAGAGAGAAGAGAGCAACAGCAAGAGAGAAGAGAGCAACAGCAAGAGAGAAGAGAGCAACAGCAAGAGAGAAGAGAGCAACAGCAAGAGAAGAGAGCAGCAAGCAACAGCAAGAGAGAAGAGAGCAACAGCAAGAGAGAAGAGAGCAACAGCAAGAGAGAAGAGAGCAACAGCAAGAGAGAAGAGAGCAACAGCAAGAGAGAAGAGAGCAACAGCAAGAGAGAAGAGAGCAACAGCAAGAGAGAAGAGAGCAACAGCAAGAGAGAAGAGAGCAACAGCAAGAGAGAAGAGAGCAACAGCAAGAGAGAAGAGAGCAACAGCAAGAGAGAAGAGAGCAACAGCAAGAGAGAAGAGAGCAACAGCAAGAGAGAAGAGAGCAACAGCAAGAGAGAAGAGAGCAACAGCAAGAGAGAAGAGAGCAACAGCAAGAGAGAAGAGAGCAACAGCAAGAGAGAAGAGAGAAAGAAGCAAGAGAGAAGAGAGCAACAGCAAGAGAGAAGAGAGCAACAGCAAGAGAGAAGAGAGCAACAGCAAGAGAGAAGAGAGCAACAGCAAGAGAGAAGAGAGCAACAGCAAGAGAGAGAGAGAGCAACAGCAAGAGAGAAGAGAGCAACAGCAAGAGAGAAGAGAGCAACAGCAAGAGAGAAGAGAGCAACAGCAAGAGAGAGAGCAGAGCAACAGCAAGAGAGAAGAGAGCAACAGCAAGAGAGAAGAGAGCAACAGCAAGAGAGAAGAGAGCAACAGCAAGAGAGAAGAGAGCAACAGCAAGAGAGAAGAGAGCAACAGCAAGAGAGAAGAGAGCAACAGCAAGAGAGAAGAGAGCAACAGCAAGAGAGAAGAGAGCAACAGCAAGAGAGAAGAGAGCAACAGCAAGAGAGAAGAGAGCAACAGCAAGAGAGAAGAGAGCAACAGCAAGAGAGAAGAGAGCAACAGCAAGAGAGAAGAGAGCAACAGCAAGAGAGAAGAGAGCAACAGCAAGAGAAGCAACAGAAGAGAGAAGAGAGCAACAGCAAGAGAGAAGAGAGCAACAGCAAGAGAGAAGAGAGCAACAGCAAGAGAGAAGAGAGCAACAGCAAGAGAGAAGAGAGCAACAGCAAGAGAGAAGAGAGCAACAGCAAGAGAAGAAACAGAAGAGAGAAGAGAGCAACAGCAAGAGAGAAGAGAGCAACAGCAAGAGAGAAGAGAGCAACAGAAGAGAGAAGAGAGCAACAGCAAGAGAGAAGAGAGCAACAGCAAGAGAGAAGAGCAGCAACAGCAAGAGAGAAGAGAGCAACAGCAAGAGAGAAGAGAGCAACAGCAAGAGAGAAGAGAGCAACAGCAAGAGAGAAGAGAGCAACAGCAAGAGAGAAGAGAGCAACAGCAAGAGAGAAGAGAGCAACAGCAAGAGAGAAGAGAGCAACAGCAAGAGAGAAGAGAGCAACAGCAAGAGAGAAGAGAGCAACAGCAAGAGAGAAGAGAGCAACAGCAAGAGAGAAGAGAGCAACAGCAAGAGAGAAGAGAGCAACAGCAAGAGAGAAGAGAGCAACAGCAAGAGAGAAGAGAGCAACAGCAAGAAGAGAAGAGAGCAACAGCAAGAGAGAAGAGAGCAACAGCAAGAGAGAAGAGAGCAACAGCAAGAGAGAAGAGAGCAACAGCAAGAGAGAAGAGAGCAACAGCAAGAGAGAAGAGAGCAACAGCAAGAGAGAAGAGAGCAACAGCAAGAGAGAAGAGAGCAACAGCAAGAGAGAAGAGAGCAACAGCAAGAGAGAAGAGAGCAACAGCAAGAGAGAAGAGAGCAACAGCAAGAGAGAAGAGAGCAACAGCAAGAGAGAAGAGAGCAACAGCAAGAGAGAAGAACAGCAACAGCAAGAGAGAAGAGAGCAACAGCAAGAGAGAAGAGAGCAACAGCAAGAGAGAGAGCAACAGCAAGAGAGAAGAGAGCAACAGCAAGAGAGAAGAGAGCAACAGCAAGAGAGAAGAGAGCAAGAGAGAAGAGAGCAACAGCAAGAAAGAGAGCAACAGCAAGAGAGAAGAGAGCAACAGCAAGAGAGAAGAGAGCAACAGCAAGAGAGAAGAGAGCAACAGCAAGAGAGAAGAGAGCAAGAGAGCAAGAGAGAAGAGAGCAACAGCAAGAGAGAAGAGAGCAACAGCAAGAGAGAAGAGAGCAACAGCAAGAGAGAAGAGAGCAACAGCAAGAGAGAAGAGAGCAACAGCAAGAAGAAGAGAGCAACAGCAAGAGAGAAGAGAGCAACAGCAAGAGAGAAGAGAGCAACAGCAAGAGAGAAGAGAGCAACAGCAAGAGAGAAGAGGAAGACGCAAGAGAGAAGAGAGCAACAGCAAGAGAGAAGAGAGCAACAGCAAGAGAGAAGAGAGCAACAGCAAGAGAGAAGAGAGCAACAGCAAGAGAGAAGAGAGCAACAGCAAGAGAGAAGAGAGCAACAGCAAGAGAGAAGAGAGCAACAGCAAGAGAGAAGAGAGCAACAGCAAGAGAGAAGAGAGCAACAGCAAGAGAGAAGAGAGCAACAGCAAGAGAGAAGAGAGCAACAGCAAGAGAGAAGAGAGCAACAGCAAGAGAGAAGAGAGCAACAGCAAGAGAGAAGAGAGCAACAGCAAGAGAGAAGAGAGCAAGAGCAAGAAGAAGAGAGCAACAGCAAGAGAGAAGCAACAGCAGCAACAGCAAGAGAGAAGAGAGCAACAGCAAGAGAGAAGAGAGCAACAGCAAGAGAGAAGAGAGCAACAGCAAGAGAGAAGAGAGCAACAGCAAGAGAGAAGAGAGCAACAGCAAGAGAGAAGAGAGCAACAGCAAGAGAGAAGAGAGCAACAGCAAGAGAGAAGAGAGCAACAGCAAGAGAGAAGAGAGCAACAGCAAGAGAGAAGAGAGCAACAGCAAGAGAGAAGAAGAGCAACAGCAAGAGAGAAGAGAGCAACAGCAAGAGAGAAGAGAGCAACAGCAAGAGAGAACAGCAAGAGAGAAGAGAGCAACAGCAAGAGAGAAGAGAGCAACAGCAAGAGAGAAGAGAGCAACAGCAAGAGAGAAGAGAGCAACAGCAAGAGAGAAGAGAGCAACAGCAAGAGAGAAGAGAGCAACAGCAAGAGAGAAGAGAGCAAGAGAGAAGAGAGCAACAGCAAGAGAGAAGAGAGCAACAGCAAGAGAGAAGAGAGCAACAGCAAGAGAGAAGAGAGCAACAGCAAGAGAGAAGAGAGCAACAGCAAGAGAGAAGAGAGCAACAGCAAGAGAGAAGAGAGCAACAGCAAGAGAGAAGAGAGCAACAGCAAGAGAGAAGAGAGCAACAGCAAGAGAGAAGAGAGCAACAGCAAGAGAGAAGAGAGCAACAGCAAGAGAGAAGAGAGCAACAGCAAGAGAGAAGAGAGCAACAGCAAGAGAGAAGAGAGCAACAGCAAGAGAGAAGAGAGCAACAGCAAGAGAGAAGAGAGCAACAGCAAGAGAGAAGAGAGCAACAGCAAGAGAGAAGAGAGCAACAGCAAGAGAGAAGAGAGCAACAGCAAGAGAGAAGAGAGCAACAGCAAGAGAGAAGAGAGCAACAGCAAGAGAGAAGAGAGCAACAGCAAGAGAGAAGAGAGCAACAGCAAGAGAGAAGAGAGCAACAGCAAGAGAGAAGAGAGCAACAGCAAGAGAGAAGAGAGCAACAGCAAGAGAGAAGAGAGCAACAGCAAGAGAGAAGAGAGCAACAGCAAGAGAGAAGAGAGCAACAGCAAGAGAGAAGAGAGCAACAGCAAGAGAGAAGAGAGAAAGAAGCAAGAGAGAAGAGAGCAACAGCAAGAGAGAAGAGAGCAACAGCAAGAGAGAAGAGAGCAACAGCAAGAGAGAAGAGAGCAACAGCAAGAGAGAAGAGAGAAAAAAGCAAGAGAGAAGAGAGCAACAGCAAGAGAGAAGAGAGCAACAGCAAGAGAGAAGAGAGCAACAGCAAGAGAGAAGAGAGCAACAGCAAGAGAGAAGAGAGCAACAGCAAGAGAGAAGAGAGCAACAGCAAGAGAGAAGAGAGCAACAGCAAGAGAGAAGAGAGCAACAGCAAGAGAGAAGAGAGCAACAGCAAGAGAGAAGAGAGCAACAGCAAGAGAGAAGAGAGCAACAGCAAGAGAGAAGAGAGCAACAGCAAGAGAGAAGAGAGCAACAGCAAGAGAGAAGAGAGCAACAGCAAGAGAGAAGAGAGAAACAGCAAGAGAGAAGAGAGCAACAGCAAGAGAGAAGAGAGCAACAGCAAGAGAGAAGAGAGCAACAGCAAGAGAGAAGAGAGCAACAGCAAGAGAGAAGAGAGCAACAGCAAGAGAGAAGAGAGCAACAGCAAGAGAGAAGAGAGCAACAGCAAGAGAGAAGAGAGCAACAGCAAGAGAGAAGAGAGAAAGAAGCAAGAGAGAAGAGAGCAACAGCAAGAGAGAAGAGAGCAACAGCAAGAGAGAAGAGAGCAACAGCAAGAGAGAAGAGAGCAACAGCAACAGAGAGAAAGAGAGCAACAGCAAGAGAAAAGAAAGAAACAGCAAGAGAGAAGAGAGCAAAAGCAAGAGAGAAGAGAGCAACAGCAAGAGAGAAGAGAGCAACAGCAAGAGAGAAGAGAGCAACAGCAAGAGAGAAGAGAGCAACAGCAAGAGAGAAGAGAGCAACAGCAAGAGAGAAGAGAGCAACAGCAAGAGAGAAGAGAGCAACAGCAAGAGAGAAAGAGAGCAACAGCAAGAGAGAAGAGAGCAACAGCAAGAGAGAAGAGAGAACAGCAAGAGAGAAGAGAGCAACAGCAAGAGAGAAGAGAGCAACAGCAAGAGAGAAGAGAGCAACAGCAAGAGAGAAGAGAGCAACAGCAAGAGAGAAGAGAGCAACAGCAAGAGAGAGAGCAACAGCAAGAGAGAAGAGAGCAACAGCAAGAGAGAAGAGAGCAACAGCAAGAGAGAAGAGAGCAACAGCAAGAGAGAAGAGAGCAACAGCAAGAGAGAAGAGAGCAACAGCAAGAGAAGAGAGAAGAGAGCAACAGCAAGAGAGAAGAGAGCAACAGCAAGAGAGAAGAGAGCAACAGCAAGAGAGAAGAGAGCAACAGCAAGAGAGAAGAGAGCAACAGCAAGAGAGAAAGAGAGAACAGAGAGCAAGAGAGAGAGAGAGAGCAACAGCAAGAGAGAAGAGAGCAACAGCAAGAGAGAAGAGAGCAACAGCAAGAGAGAAGAGAGAAACAGAAGAGAGAAGAGCAAGAGAGAAGAGAGCAACAGCAAGAGAGAAGAGAGCAACAGCAAGAGAGAAGAGAGCAACAGCAAGAGAAGAGAGAGAGAAGAGAGCAACAGCAAGAGAGAAGAGAGCAACAGCAAGAGAGAAGAGAGCAACAGCAAGAGAGAAGAGAGCAACAGCAAGAGAGAAGAGAGCAACAGCAAGAGAGAAGAGAGCAACAGCAAGAGAGAAGAGAGCAACAGCAAGAGAGAAGAGAGCAACAGCAAGAGAGAAGAGAGCAACAGCAAGAGAGAAGAGAGAACAGCAAGAGAGAAGAGAGCAACAGCAAGAGAAAGAGAGCAACAGCAAGAGAGAAGAGAGCAACAGCAAGAGAGAAGAGAGCAACAGCAAGAGAGAAGAGAGCAACAGCAAGAGAAGAGAGCAACAGCAAGAGAGAAGAGAGAAAGAAGCAAGAGAGAAGAGAGCAACAGCAAGAGAGAAGAGAGCAACAGCAAGAGAGAAGAGAGCAACAGCAAGAGAGAAGAGAGCAACAGCAAGAGAGAAGAGAGCAACAGCAAGAGAGAAGAGAGCAACAGCAAGAGAGAAGAGAGCAACAGCAAGAGAGAAGAGAGAAAGAAGCAAAGAAAAGAAAGCGGGAAGTGAGAGACCGAGAGAAAGAGAGAGAAGGGAGTAATGTGCTGGTATGTCATTTTATTAATTGCACATTCCTCTGCATATGAAGACATTTTATAGCATATATAATGTGACATCACGCGCAACAAAGGCTAGGCCTAGTCTATTGAATAAAATGATAATGTTGCCATAGAAAAGAGATGAAGCACGTTACTCCATATTTCTAGAAAATGGTCATGATTTCAGCTCCCCGAGACACAACGTCAACTACTTCGGAGTAGGCCTGCAGAAGTAGGAAGGTACAACAGATATCAACGTGATAGGAGTTGACGAGGACAGCAATCAAAGACTGAATGAAATGGATTCCAGACAAACAGACAATGCACATGATCAATGAACAAAACAACTGAAAAGTACAGTGTTTCATCCTCTGTGATTGGCTCAATATGAAGAGCATTTCCACGTCATGCTGAGAAACTCAGCGTTTTAAAATCTAACCCCCCCCCCCAAAAAAGCATATTTATTAAAACCAGGAATGACAAAATCAAACAACTCAAGGGGATAAAATGCAAAAGACTTCCTGAATTATTAATTGTGGCAAGTAAACACATTTTGGCAAAGCATGGGTGAAAGAATGGAACAGAGACAAGAAATATGCTAATGAGGAAGAAGAAAAAAACAGGAATCTAGCAGCTTGGCAGTACAGCCCTATCCCAGGTGGACCTGCTTATCTAGGACGAAAAACACAACACTGCCCAGGACCCATCCGAAACTGAAAGCCTCTTACTGATCTCTTTCCATCAGGAGACGGGAGAGAGAGAGGAGACGGGAGTGAGAGAGAGGGGAGAGAAACGGGAGTGAGAGAGGGGAGAGGAGAGGAGCAAGAGAGGGAGGGGAGTGAGAGGGAGAGAAGGGAGGGGAAGAGCAAGAGAGAGGGGAGAGGAGAGGAGACGGGAGAGAGAGAGGAGACGGAGAGAGAGGAGAGGAGACGGGAGGAGAGAGAGGGGAGAACAGAGAGAGAGGGAGAGGAGACAGAGAGAGAGAGGGAGTGGAGACGGGAGAGAGAGAGGGGAGAGGGGAGAGGAGAGAGAGAGAGGGAGACGGGAGGAGAGAGAGGGGAGAGAGACGGGAGTGAGAGAGAGAAGAGAGGAGACGGGAGTGAGAGAGAGGGGGAGAGGAGACGGGAGTGAGAGAGAGGGAGAGGGAGACGGGAGTGAGAGAGAGAGGGAGGAGACGGGAGAGAGAGAGGATAGAGACGGGAGTGAGAGAGAGAGGAGAAGAGAGAGAGGGAGTGGAGAGGGAGAGGGGAGAGGAGGAGAGAGAGGGGAGAGGAGACGGGAGGAGAGAGAGAGGGGAGAGGAGACGGGAGTGAGAGAGGGGAGAGGAGACGGGAGTGAGAGGAGAGGGGAGAGGAGACGGGAGTGAGAGAGAGGGGAGAGGAGACGGGAGAGGAGAGAGGAGAGGAGACGGGAGTGAGAGGGAGGGAGGAGGAGACGGGAGTGAGAGAGAGGGGAGTGGAGACGGGAGTGAGAGGGAGGGGAGAGGAGACGGGGAGTGAGAGAGAGGAGAGGAGACGGGAGTGAGAGAGAGGGAAAGACGGGAGAGAGAGAGGGGAGAGGAGACGGGAGTGAGAGAGAGGGGAGAGGAGACGGTAGTGAGAGAGAGGGGAGAGGAGAGGAGACGGGAGTGAGAGAGAGGAGACAGACTCAAGGGGAGAGAGAGAGGGGAGAGGAGACGGGAGTGAGAGAGGGGAGAGACGGGAGAGAAGAGGGGAGTGGAGAGGGAGTGGAGAGAGAGGGGAGAGGAGACGGGAGTGAGAGAGAGGGGAGAGGAGACGGGAGTGAGAGAGAGGGGAGTGGAGACGGGAGTGAGAGAGAGGGGAGAGGAGACGGGAGTGAGAGAGAGAGAGGGACGGGAGTGGAGAGAGAGGAGAGGAGACCAGGAGAGAGAGGAGAGGAGACGGGAGTGAGAGAGAGGGAGAGGAGACGGGAGTGAGAGAGAGGGAGAGGAGACGGGAGTGAGAGAGAGGGAGAGGAGAGGGAGTGAGAGAGAGGGGGAGGAGACGGGAGGAGAGAGAGGGGAGGGAGACGGGAGGAGAGAGAGGGGAGAGGAGACGGGAGTGAGAGAGAGGGGAGGGAGACGGGAGTGAGAGAGAGGGGAGAGGAGAGGAGACGGGAGTGAGAGAGAGGGGAGAGGAGACGGGAGTGAGAGAGAGGGGAGAGGAGAGGAGACGGGAGTGAGAGAGAGGGGAGAGGAGACGGGAGTGAGAGAGAGGGGAGAGGAGACGGGAGTGAGAGAGAGGGGAGAGGAGACGGGAGGGAGAGAGAGGGGAGAGGAGACGGGAGTGAGAGAGAGGGGAGAGGAGAGGAGACGGGAGTGAGAGAGAGGGGAGAGGAGAGGAGACGGGAGAGAGAGAGGGGAGAGGAGACGGGAGTGAGAGAGAGGGGAGAGGAGACGGGAGTGAGAGAGAGGGGAGAGGAGACGGGAGTGAGAGAGAGGGGAGAGGAGACGGGAGTGAGAGAGAGGGGAGAGGAGACGGGAGTGAGAGAGAGGGGAGAGGAGACGGGAGTGAGAGAGAGGGGAGAGGAGACGGGAGTGAGAGAGGGGGAGAGGAGACGGGAGTGAGAGAGAGGGGAGAGGAGACGGGAGTGAGAGAGAGGGAGAGAGGAGACGGGAGAGAGAGAGGGGAGAGGAGACGGGGAGTGAGAGAGAGGGGAGAGGAGAGACGAGGAGTGAGAGAGAGGGAGAGGAGAGAGGGGGAGTGAGAGAGAGAGGAGAGGAGACGGGAGTGAGAGAGAGAGGGAGAGGAGACGGGAGTGAGAGAGAGGGGAGAGGAGACGGGAGTGAGAGAGGGGAGAGGAGACGGGAGTGAGAGAGAGGGGAGAGGAGACGGGAGTGAGAGAGAGGGGAGTGGAGACGGGAGTGAGAGAGAGGAGAGGAGACGGGAGTGAGAGAGGGGAGAGCAAGAGAGAGAGGAGAGAAAGCAAGAGAGGAGAGAGAGCAAGAGAGGAGAGAGAGCAAGAGAGGAGAGAGAGAGGAGAGAGAGAGGAGTGAGAGAGGAGTGAGAGAGAGGAGAGAGGAGTGAGAGAGAGAGAGATAGGGGACTGACTGGCTGAGCCTAAATGGGCTAAAGGCTGTTTTGGTGGTTTCAGTCTCTCTTCCTGGACAACACCTGCTCCCCCTCTGTGACTGAGTCAGGCAGGGTCAACGTTGTGTAGTCTGCTGTGCTGAGCCCTGAAGCAACCAGCCTCCCCAGTCCAATCTCTTCACTCTCCTCTCATCCTCCATAGGGGCGGCAACTCACAGAAAGTTCACTTGCCAACGGCTAATTCGCATAATGCTAACAGCCTGACTCACCTCACAGTACAGGTCTGTTCATTAAAATCAGCCAACACTGACTAACTTATTTTTTTGACCTCGTTATCACAATCCTGACCCCAGAAAGTTAGACCTAGATTATTATTTTATTTTACCAGACAAGTCAGTTAAGAACAAATTCTTATTTACAATAACAGCCTAGGAACAGTGGGTTAACTGCCTTGTTCAGGAGCAGAACGACAGATTTTTACCTTGTCAGCTCGGGGATTCGATCTTGCAACCTATCGGTTACTAGTCCAACACTCTAACCACTAGGCTACCTAAATCGGCTTTAGTCCATTAAAATGAGGTGTGGCTTGTAGTTGTTTTCTGTAGAGACCAAAGATAAATGCAATACAGGCCTATTCATCATCATAATAAACTCTCTGGTAT
This sequence comes from Oncorhynchus keta, assembly GCF_023373465.1. Classification (NCBI taxonomy): domain Eukaryota; kingdom Metazoa; phylum Chordata; class Actinopteri; order Salmoniformes; family Salmonidae; genus Oncorhynchus; species Oncorhynchus keta. The sequence continues at coordinate 110,565 of NW_026283448.1, read as the reverse complement.
GTAGAATGAGGACAACACACTGTACTGGTAACACGTGTATACAACTCATTGTGGATTTATTCATTCCTTGTGGTATTATCTTTCTAGAATGTTTTTAAATGTTCTCTCTGCATATTTGGAAAGGGCCCGTAAGTTCAGCATTTCACTGTTAGTCTATACCTGTTGTTTACGAGGCATGTGACAAAATGAGATTTGACACACAGAACGGCTAATGTCAACATGCACATTTGGTATGTGTGACTGTGCATAGTGAGAGCTGTATGAATGGCCCTGGTTAGATAGATGTCTGCTCTGACATGAGATTACATTCCTTGGTAAAAAAGTCAAAGACACTGAATATCAAAACACATGAGTCAAATTGTAACAAGTTGTAACAAACAACGGTTTGTTTAGATAAACATGTAGATGTAATAGACGATACATTAGGGCTGGTAACCGCCAGGGACCTCTTGATACAATATAATTATGATACTTACGGGCCGATACGATATGTATTGCGATTCTCATAATTCTATTGTGTTACGATCCGATTCTAAACATATTGCTCACTATGTCTGTTGCAGAGAGATGAGAGAGGCTGAGAAAATATGTTTTGATCAGACATGGAAATAAAAGTATTGAAAACTTGTTGGCTCACTGTTTAAAAAGGAGAACAAGCTATAGGTTGAAAAATACCTAAGTTTTGACGCAAGTACAGCCGACTAGCACTAGCTAACGCCACCGAGCAACAAAAAAAAGTCTAAGTATCGATATAATATCTTCCAAAATAGCCCCTTTTCTGCAATTCCGAATAAAACCCAACTTTGGGAAATGATCACCAGACCATGTTTTACTCCATTAGGAGGACTAAGGTTGTAGACCATTGCTGAGTCTTTTAACCATACCACGTGGTTAAACTATTAAACCATCGATACCGACAGAATAAGAACAAGTCTTTGATATTAATTACTAGTCTGCAGCTAGGAATTCGGTATCATTGAACGCGAAGAACGACAACCGCCGAAACATTAATTCTACAACAACATGAATGAATGTCACTCTGAACTATCCACTATAACCGCGAGCGAGGGAGAGAGACGGACAATTCTACAAAATAAACAACGTTTGACCAGCGATCAAGACGACACACTGAGCGTAAATATATGTATTGATGAGTGAGCGTTCATGTGCAAAGGATTGGCATTTCAATTGTTAGAATTATCAACTGTACGTTGTCTTCTCAGTCGAACCCCACTTCCCTTTTGTCTAACAAGCCACGATGCCGGTTCAGCCCACTAGGGCACATTAATAATAATAATAATAATAATAATATAATATAATAATAATAATAATAATAATAAATGCCATTTAGCTGATTTTATCCAAAGCGACTCAGTCTGTGTGCATACATTCTACGTATGGGTGGTTTGGAATCGAACCCACTACCCTGGCGTTACCGCCATTCTACCAACTGAGCCACAGAAGGACCACATTCTCCTATCATTTCTCGTAACCACATTTACCTTATTTGTTTGTTTATGTATTTCTGTGAATTACTTAGTTAGTAATAAATAAATGATTTAAGACGATTGATGTTTGGATGACTCAGTGAAGACTGGGTTCGTGCAGATAACCAACAATTAAGGACGTTTGGAATGAGACTAACGTAAGGTAAAGTAAATCATTCATAAATCAGAAGACTATGGATCAGATATGAAAATATCTGAAAGGTTATATTGGGAAATTATAACCTTGAAATCTGAATATTTTTCCTTGGTGCCCTGACTTCCTAGTTAATTACAGTTACATGATTAATCAGTTGATCGTGTAATACTAATTACAGAGAATCTTTGATAAAAACAATAAGTCTTCAATTTAATGATAGTAAAGACACGACAATGGGCAGCACAACTTTATAGACAACATGTTCCATATTCAACTCTAATGATAGGTAACACAACATGTTCCATATTCAACTCTAATGATAGGTAACACAACATGTTCCATATTCAACTCTAATGATAGGTAACACAACATGTTCCATATTCAACTCTAATGATAGGTAACACAACATGTTCCATATTCAACTCTAATGATAGGTAACACAACATGTTCCATATTCAACCTTAATGATAGGTAACACAACATGTTCCATATTCAACTCTAATGATAGGTAACACAACATGTTCCATATTCAACTCTAATGATAGGTAACACAACATGTTCCATATTCAACTCTAATGATAGGTAACACAACATGTTCCATATTCAACTCTAATGATAGGTAACACAACATGTTCCATATTCAATTCTAATGATAGGTAACACAACATGTTCCATATTCAACTCTAATGATAGGTAACACAACATGTTCCATATTCAACTCTAATGATAGGTAACACAACATGTTCCATATTCAACTCTAATGATAGGTAACACAACATGTTCCATATTCAACTCTAATGATAGGTAACACAACATGTTCCATATTCAACTCTAATGATAGGTAACACAACATGTTCCATATTCAACTCTAATGATAGGTAACACAACATGTTCCATATTCAACTCTAATGATAGGTAACACAACATGTTCCATATTCAACTCTAATGATAGGTAACACAACATGTTCCATATTCAACTCTAATGATAGGTAACACAACATGTTCCATATTCAATTCTAATGATAGGTAACACAACATGTTCCATATTCAACTCTAATGATAGGTAACACAACATGTTCCATATTCAACTCTAATGATAGGTAACACAACATGTTCCATATTCAACTCTAATGATAGGTAACACAACATGTTCCATATTCAACTCTAATGATAGGTAACACAACATGTTCCATATTCAACTCTAATGATAGGTAACACAACATGTTCCATATTCAACTCTAATGATAGGTAACACAACATGTTCCATATTCAACTCTAATGATAGGTAACACAACATGTTCCATATTCAACTCTAATGATAGGTAACACAACATGTTCCATATTCAATTCTAATGATAGGTAACACAACATGTTCCATATTCAACTCTAATGATAGGTAACACAACATGTTCCATATTCAACTCTAATGATAGGTAACACAACATGTTCCATATTCAACTCTAATGATAGGTAACACAACATGTTCCATATTCAACTCTAATGATAGGTAACACAACATGTTCCATATTCAACTCTAATGATAGGTAACACAACATGTTCCATATTCAATTCTAATGATAGGTAACACAACATGTTCCATATTCAACTCTAATGATAGGTAACACAACATGTTCCATATTCAACTCTAATGATAGGTAACACAACATGTTCCATATTCAACTCTAATGATAGGTAACACAACATGTTCCATATTCAACTCTAATGATAGGTAACACAACATGTTCCATATTCAATTCTAATGATAGGTAACACAACATGTTCCATATTCAACTCTAATGATAGGTAACACAACATGTTCCATATTCAACTCTAATGATAGGTAACACAACATGTTCCATATTCAACTCTAATGATAGGTAACACAACATGTTCCATATTCAACTCTAATGATAGGTAACACAACATGTTCCATATTCAACTCTAATGATAGGTAACACAACATGTTCCATATTCAACTCTAATGATAGGTAACACAACATGTTCCATATTCAATTCTAATGATAGGTAACACAACATGTTCCATATTCAACTCTAATGATAGGTAACACAACATGTTCCATATTCAACTCTAATGATAGGTAACACAACATGTTCCATATTCAACTCTAATGATAGGTAACACAACATGTTCCATATTCAACTCTAATGATAGGTAACACAACATGTTCCATATTCAACTCTAATGATAGGTAACACAACATGTTCCATATTCAACTCTAATGATAGGTAACACAACATGTTCCATATTCAACTCTAATGATAGGTAACACAACATGTTCCATATTCAACTCTAATGATAGGTAACACAACATGTTCCATATTCAACTCTAATGATAGGTAACACAACATGTTCCATATTCAACTCTAATGATAGGTAACACAACATGTTCCATATTCAACTCTAATGATAGGTAACACAACATGTTCCATATTCAACTCTAATGATAGGTAACACAACATGTTCCATATTCAACTCTAATGATAGGTAACACAACATGTTCCATATTCAACTCTAATGATAGGTAACACAACATGTTCCATATTCAACTCTAATGATAGGTAACACAACATGTTCCATATTCAACTCTAATGATAGGTAACACAACATGTTCCATATTCAACTCTAATGATAGGTAACACAACATGTTCCATATTCAACTCTAATGATAGGTAACACAACATGTTCCATATTCAACTCTAATGATAGGTAACACAACATGTTCCATATTCAACTCTAATGATAGGTAACACAACATGTTCCATATTCAACTCTAATGATAGGTAACACAACATGTTCCATATTCAACTCTAATGATAGGTAACACAACATGTTCCATATTCAACTCTAATGATAGGTAACACAACATGTTCCATATTCAACTCTAATGATAGGTAACACAACATGTTCCATATTCAACTCTAATGATAGGTAACACAACATGTTCCATATTCAACTCTAATGATAGGTAACACAACATGTTCCATATTCAACTCTAATGATAGGTAATATTCAACATGTTCCATATTCAACTCTAATGATAGGTAACACAACATGTTCCATATTCAACTCTAATGATAGGTAACACAACATGTTCCATATTCAACTCTAATGATAGGTAACACAACATGTTCCATATTCAACTCTAATGATAGGTAACACAACATGTTCCATATTCAACTCTAATGATAGGTAACACAACATGTTCCATATTCAACTCTAATGATAGGTAACACAACATGTTCCATATTCAACTCTAATGATAGGTAACACAACATGTTCCATATTCAACTCTGCTAATGATAGGTAACACAACATGTTCCATATTCAACTCTAATGATAGGTAACACAACATGTTCCATATTCAACTCTAATGATAGGTAACACAACATGTTCCATATTCAACTCTAATGATAGGTAACACAACATGTTCCATATTCAACTCTAATGATAGGTAACACAACATGTTCCATATTCAACTCTAATGATGGTAACACAAAACATGTTCCATATTCAACTCTAATGATAGGTAACACAACATGTTCCATATTCAACTCTAATGATAGGTAACACAACATGTTCCATATTCAACTCTAATGATAGGTAACACAACATGTTCCATATTCAACTCTAATGATAGGTAACACAACATGTTCCATATTCAACTCTAATGATAGGTAACACAACATGTTCCATATTCAACTCTAATGATAGGTAACACAACATGTTCCATATTCAACTCTAATGATAGGTAACACAACATGTTCCATATTCAACTCTAATGATAGGTAACACAACATGTTCCATATTCAACTCTAATGATAGGTAACACAACATGTTCCATATTCAATTCTAATGATAGGTAACACAACGTGTTCCATATCCAATTCCATTTGGGGCTTGTGAGCAGTTATTTCCCCTCTCTCTGTTCATTTCATTTGACTGTGAAGATTGAATCAAGGCAGACATCTGAACAATCAAGGAAGGAGGACAGTCATATAAACATTGAGTCTAGCAGAGCCGGGAGGAAAGGAACTGGATGTTCAAGGAGCCAAAATATCATCATCAGTCACGACTTGACAAAACACACACTGTCTGTTCTGCTGGGAAACACAGAAACCAGGCCTGGTCTTTACAGACTGTCTGTTCTGCTGGGAAACACAGAAACCAGGCCTGGTCTTTACAGACTGTCTGTTCTGCTGGGAAACACAGAAACCAGGCCTGGTCTTTACAGACTGTCTGTTCTGCTGGGAAACACAGAAACCAGGCCTGGTCTTTACAGACTGTCTGTTCTGCTGGGAAACACAGAAACCAGGCCTGGTCTTTACAGACTGTCTGTTCTGCTGGGAAACACAGAAACCAGGCCTGGTCTTTACACACTTCACTGTCTGTTCTGCTGGGAAACACAGAAACCAGGCCTGGTCTTTACAGACTGTCTGTTCTGCTGGGAAACACAGAAACCAGGCCTGGTCTTTACAGACTGTCTGTTCTGCTGGGAAACACAGAAACCAGGCCTGGTCTTTACAGACTGTCTGTTCTGCTGGGAAACACAGAAACCAGGCCTGGTCTTTACAGACTGTCTGTTCTGCTGGGAAACACAGAAACCAGGCCTGGTCTTTACAGACTGTCTGTTCTGCTGGGAAACACAGAAACCAGGCCTGGTCTTTACAGACTGTCTGTTCTGCTGGGAAACACAAAAACCAGGCCTGGTCTTTACAGACTGTCTGTTCTGCTGGGAAACACAGAAACCAGGCCTGGTCTTTACAGACTGTCTGTTCTGCTGGGAAACACAGAAACCAGGCCTGGTCTTTACAGACTGTCTGTTCTGCTGGGAAACACAGAAACCAGGCCTGGTCTTTACAGACTGTCTGTTCTGCTGGGAAACATATAACCAGGCCTGGTCTTTACAGACTGTCTGTTCTGCTGGGAAACACAGAAACCAGGCCTGGTCTTTACAGACTGTCTGTTCTGCTGGGAAACACAGAAACCAGGCCTGGTCTTTACAGACTGTCTGTTCTGCTGGGAAACACAGAAACCAGGCCTGGTCTTTACAGACTGTCTGTTCTGCTGGGAAACACAGAAACCAGGCCTGGTCTTTACAGACTGTCTGTTCTGCTGGGGAACATAGAACCAGGCCTGGTCTTTACAGACTGTCTGTTCTGCTGGGAAACATAGAAACCAGGCCTGGTCTTTACAGACTGTATGTTCTGCTGGGAAACACAGAAACCAGGCCTGGTCTTTACAGACTGTCTGTTCTGCTGGGGAACATAGAACCAGGCCTGGTCTTTACAGACTGTATGTTCTGCTGGGAAACACAGAAACCAGGCCTGGTCTTTACAGACTGCGGTCTAGTTCAAATGGAGCAGATGGACTGTCCCCTACACTGTTATGTGTATATGACAAATAAACTGCTGTCATGCGCTGCTAGAAAGAGACAGCAAATTCAGAGAGTAAATCTAGGGCTGTCAGGCCTATATTCTATGTGGCTGTGCAACCCTCATTTCGCCCACAGTATAAATCACAGTAGATCATTTGTTCAAATGAAAAAGATAGCAGCAGCACATTTCCTGAGTCTAAAAATACGGAGATGGAAAGATAAACAATGAGAGTAGCTAGTAGAGACATGACCTTTTACTGGAGTCAAACACTGGCTCCGTTTATTACCCCCCTCCCTGAACTCAACTAGAACTCAATATAGAGCGATAAGCATGAACCCCGGGGTCAATCCAAAGCTATGGGAATAGCAGCAGACATATTTATCTGTCAGGACCATCCTGATTCAGGAAGCTCAGAGAAGTGCCTGAATGATTGGATGTGCACAGATCTGACTGGCAACCTTCCAGACCACAGAGTGTTGACTGGCGTCCAGACAGACATTCAGGCTTAACACAAAGGAGAGATGTGGTAGTCAGAGGTCTGGCTCCTATTCAGATGTTTACAGCTCATCTGTTACATAACCAAGGCTGAAAGACAGAGGTCAGCATCTGTTCTGGAGAACACTTGTTAATTAGGATGTGTGTAAATGTCTGCGTGTGTGTATGCGGGACTCACTCTTTGCAGGCGTTGGAGACGTGGGTGGGTACAGTGTATTTACAGTCCATAATCATGGTGAGGGTCTCGCTGTCGTTGGCCTCCTGGAAGGGGGGCTGTCCACACACCAGCATGAACAGGATCACACCAAGACTCCAGATATCTAACAGGAGGAAAAGAAGAGAGAGAGAGATGGTGAATGGATCATTCTGCTACACTATAACCTGGCTGGGTACTGTAGAACCATCTGTAGGTTCAGAGCATTGTGTTCTGTCAGCCCTGGGTTTCTGCTGACCTGGGCTAAACACAGTCTGGATTCCCCCTGCTGCAACTACCTTGGTGATTTAAAATCAAATTGTAGTGTGTGTGTGGTGAGGAATTAACCACGCAGACCCCAAACACCCCAGCTCAACCTTCACATCACACCACTGTGGTTACCCAATCCAATTTTCATACCGCCCCAACAGATCCACAGATGATGCAAATCTATTGCACTCCACACTACCGTTCCCCACCTGGACAAAAGGAACATCTATGTGAGAATGCTGTTCATTGACAACAGCACAGCTTCAACACCATAGTGCCCTCAAAGTTAATTAATAAGCTAAGGACCCTGGGACTAAACACCTCCCTCTGCAACTGGATCCCGGACTTCCTGACTGGCCGCCCCCAGGTGGTAAGGGTAGGTAACAACACATCCGCCATGCTGATCCTCAACACGGGGGCCCCTCAGTGGTGCGTGCTCAGCCCCCTCCTGTACTCCCTGTTCACTCATGACTGTGTGGCTGCGCACGACTCCAACACCATCATTCCATTTTCCGATGACAACAGTAAATGTATCGCCTGATCACCGACAACGATGACACAGCCTATAGGAAGGAGGTCAGAGACCTGGCCGTGTGGTGCCAGGACAACAACCTCTCCCTCAACTTGATTAATACAAAAGGAGATGATTGTGAACTACAGGAAGAAGAGGAAAGAGCATGTCCCCATTCTCATCGACGGGGCTGCAGTGGAGCGGGTTGAGAGCTTCAAGTTCGTTGGTGTCCACATCACCAACAAAATAACATGGTCCAAGCACACCAAGACAGTCGTGAAGCGACTGCCCCTACTCTGTTGTTATCTATGCATAGTCACTTTAATAACTCTACCTAAATGTACATACTACCTCAAATAACCGGTGCCCACACACACATTGACTGTACTAGTACTCCTGTATATAGTCTCACTATTGTTATTTCACTGCTCTTTAATTACTTGTATCTCTTATTCTTTTTTTCTTTTTTTTATCTGCATTGTTGGTTAGGGGCTCGTTAGTAAGTATTTCACTGTAAGGTCTACACCTATGGTTTTAGACGCATATGACTAACAAAATTAGATTTGATCACTAGCTAAATAAACCTGAACTAGAGTTCCAGATGTGTCATCAGCTCTGCTAGGCAGCAGTAAACGTAGAGATGTATCGTCAGCTCTGCTAGGCAGCAGTAAACGTAGAGATGTATCGTCAGCTCTGCTAGGCAGCAGTAAACGTAGAGATGTATCGTCAGCTCTGCTAGGCAGCAGTAAACGTAGAGATGTATCGTCAGCTCTGCTAGGCAGCAGTAAACGTAGAGATGTATCGTCAGCTCTGCTAGGCAGCAGTAAACGTAGAGATGTATCGTCAGCTCTGCTAGGCAGCAGTAAACGTAGAGATGTATCGTCAGCTCTGCAAGGCAGCAGTAAACGTAGAGATGTATCATCAGCTCTGCTAGGCAGCAGTAAACGTAGAGATGTATCGTCAGCTCTGCTAGGCAGCAGTAAACGTAGAGATGTATCGTCCGCTCTGCTAGGCAGCAGTAAACGTAGAGATGTATCGTCAGCTCTGTTAGGCAGCAGTAAACGTAGAGATGTATCGTCAGCTCTGCTAGGCAGCAGTAAACGTAGAGATGTATCGTCAGCTCTGCTAGGCAGCAGTAAACGTAGAGATGTATCGTCAGCTCTGTTAGGCAGCAGTAAACGTAGAGATGGCTTTCCAACTGACACTAGTCCCTATATAGTGCACTACTTTTGACCAGAGCCCTAGTCCCTATATAGTGTACTACTTTTGACCAGGGCCCTAGTCCCTATATAGTGTACTACTTTTGACCAGAGCCCTAGTCCCTATATAGTGTACTACTTTTGACCAGGGCCCTAGTCCCTATATAGTGCACTACTTTTGACTAGGGCCCTAGTCCCTATATAGTGTACTACTTTTGACCAGGGCCCATAGGGACTTCTGAAATCCGCCTGTCATACTGAAGTCAGTTATTTAAGTGCAGCTGTGATTCAGCCCGACTCAGAATAAGGAATTCATTATTACATAAACACATACTATCTTTAATGCCCTGCTTGTCTCAGAATTAGTCAGTCAGATACTTGCAAAAAGCACTTAAAACACAGATGACAATTACAGTGAGGATTTTAAATAATTCTCATTAAGCCTAGATGCCCTCAAAACGGAACTAAGTCGCAGCTTATAGCCTAACACTCATTGCACAAACAGTGCCAGTTAAAGATACAAAAGAAAAATAACTGTAGCGAGCCCACAAAACACCTTCAAATCCTCCTGGGGTCCAACAACCTGTTCGTCGGAGGATTTGAAAGTGTCATGTAATGGAACTGTTAACTAGGTCACAGGATGTAGGAATGTTGCAGAGGTCCATGTGTCACTGAGGAGGGTTGACTGCCCAACAATAAAAGGTGTCAGAGGCCGCTTGTAGTTGTGTATCTGCTGGGTCTTCTGTGATGTGCTGTATCATTCACATCTCCTGTTGATGTCTGATGCCAGCAGCTCCAAGGTGGAAGGTGAAACTAGTCCACAGGGCTCCTCCTTATTTCTGTTAAAGCTGCGGTCATATTATTACTGCTGCCTCTAGAGGGGCATCCAGGAGCTCCTATTCCACCTCAGCAAGATGCAGCGGGATGGAGGGAAGGAGGGACGGAGGAGACCGACGTATGTACGGACGGTCGGAGACGAGGGATACAGTCTGCAGCGGGATGGAGGGAAGGACGGACGGAGGAGACCGACGTATGTACGATCAGTCTGAGACGAGGGATACAGTCTGCAGTGGGATGGAGGGAAGGAGGGACGGAGGAGACCGACGTATGTACGATCAGTCTGAGACGAGGGATACAGTCTGCAGTGGGATGGAGGGAAGGACGGACGGAGGAGACCGACGTATGTACGATCAGTCTGAGACGAGGGATACAGTCTGCAGTGGGATGGAGGGAAGGAGGGACAGAGGAGACCGACGTATGTACGATCAGTCTGAGACGAGGGATACAGTCTGCAGTGGGATGGAGGGAAGGACGGACGGAGGAGACCGACGTATGTACGATCAGTCTGAGACGAGGGATACAGTCTGCAGTGGGATGGAGGGAAGGACGGACGGAGGAGACCGACGTATGTACGATCAGTCTGAGACGAGGGATACAGTCTGCAGTGGGATGGAGGGAAGGACGGACGGAGGAGACCGACGTATGTACGATCAGTCTGAGACGAGGGATACAGTCTGCAGTGGGATGGAGGGAAGGAGGGACGGAGGAGACCGACGTATGTACGGACGGTCGGAGACGAGTGATACAGTCTGCAGTGGGATGGAGGGAAGGACGGACGAAGGAGACCGACGTATGTACGGACGGTTGGAGACGAGGGATACAGTCTGCAGTGGGATGGAGGGAAGGACGGACGAAGGAGACCGACGTATGTACGGACGGTTGGAGACGAGGGATACAGTCTGCAGTAGCCATGATGCACATCACACCTCCATCCCCACCACTTGCAGCTCTGCCACGAGCCGAGCTGATGAAATATTACCATGGCGTTTTAAGGGGAAGGTTCCCACGATGTCAATGAGTACTCAGTGTTTCAATGGCATCCCGTGTAAACAAATCCTAAATCAAACACTGCTTTGGGGTTCTCACAACGAGGAGGATTTTCTACATGGCAGCTCGTGTGCTTTATTAGACAGCGGTAACCTAATGTAGCAGGCGTAAAATAAACACCTGATCCCCTACATTACTAGTACCGACAAATACAATATATATATATATATATATATATTTTTTTAACTGCTGAGAGTTTATCTTCTGCACTGTTCAACCAATCTAGTAAAATGTGAAGGAGTTAAGATGGACGGAAGTCGCTGGCTGTCTTTTCTATTTCCCCTGAACAGCAGAACATCTAGTTGTTGTGGACTGGGCGGAGCCTAGACGGTGGTGTTGTTGGCTCCCCCTCCTCTAATAGGCTGGTGTACTACGCTCTCTCCTTCTCTTCTCTGTGAATCAGCGCAGGCTCTCTGTATGTCACCACCAAGACTCACTAGTGGGCCAGTTTAAAGACCCCGTCACAGCAAACCAGGCTGCTAGGTTGAGTGCAGTAAAATGTTTTTGCTCAAACTTTTTTACCAAGGATATTGTTTTTCAGATTAAAAATCAGACAATAGCCTATATGCTAACCTAGCTTCAGCATATCTGTCATTCTGCATGCAACCCACTAGCCTGTGGTTACATTTACTGTATAGTGAGAGAGAAAAAACAACCCTGAACCTTCTGGGGGCCTTGATGCCTCTGTCATGTTTATTTCTCAGTGTGTGTGTGTGTGTGTGTATGTATGTATATATATTAGTCGTGAGATGCGAGAACAGTAGCAACAGTGATGAGCTCCAATGGGATTTGCAGGAAAGCCATGCATTGCAATCAGGAGGCCCATTGCTTCATTACAGCAAATCGAACACAACGTTCTAAAGCCGTGCTTTGCTTCACATCACACATGCAGTCAACTGTATTTTCCCCATCATCAAAAAGAGAATATTTCCATGCTGTGACCCAGATCAGACATCCTGAGCCCAGACTGAGCCCAGAAATAACTCCCTGAAACTCTCCCATCTCTGACCGTGGAGGAACGCCAGATTCAATCCAACCTGCCGTGCCACTGTTTATACTGCCTGTCAACAAACTAGCTGGGTCCCGCAGGAAGGCGCACACATTATTTTACCAAAAACTGTGGGTATCAGTACCTGTAGGAAGAGTACCTGGTATTTCCTTCTGTGAATGTATTTTGACCAAGGGGGAAAAGGCTAGTTCTGTTTAGGCTACACACTATTGCATAAATACTGCAATGCGGGTTCAACTGAACGGAGTCAGGTAGAAGGTTGTGTATTAACTTCCCGAAGTTCAGCATTTACTATCTGTCTGCTATACATGCACACAAGGTGTCAACTGGAAGAACACTTTAGTTTCAGTATTACCCCTTCAAGACCAGTGACCCTGATAGAAATGGACCTGTTGGTGACAAATCCAGAGCTGTTGCTGGCCCACGTCTCTTACGGAGACACTTGAAGTCAACCACAGCCTGCTAGCCTGTCCCTGCCACAATACCTCTCCTTGTCGTCTCCAGCGTGTTTCCATATCAGGCTTCGGTCTCAAAAATAGCCATTCTAACACAGCCCTGTCTAAGGGGACTGTTGACATTAAACTCTAAAGAACAGGCCTAGTTGAATGTAGGCGGTCTGAAGAGGCAGTGGGATTTTCAGTATTTGTATCTGGGCCTAGCCTAAGTATTGTCAATCAATAACCTTGAGAATTGTGCAAATATCCCCAATCAGACAGACAATCATTCAGTGTTGACAAGTGGCTCATGTTTATAGTGCCAGCAAGGTATGTGGACCTGTCCTTTAACACTGAAATAGGATACAGTGCTGCCGTATTGTGAAGCTCCTTATCAATGCTTATTCAAGTAGAGCAGTGGTCCAACTCCGGTCCTCCAGTACCCCCACAGAACACATTGTAGCCCTGGACAAACTCACCTGATTCAACTCATTGAGGGCCTGATGATTCGTTGAATCAGGTGTGCTTGTCTGGGGCTACAGTAACAAATGTGTACTATTGGGGGTACTGGAGGACCGGGGTTGGGAATAACCCTAAAATATTTTCCGGTCCTGAGCAAATTTCAGGTCTTCTGAGCGCAAACTTGAACATTGTGAAAATTCTGTGCAACTTCCAGCACGGTTAACTGTGACACTGAGGCTGTCTCCACTTTAAGTTACAGTTCTAACAGTGGTCAAGTAGGCTGCTGTGGTTATGTGATCATAATGTAGGCCTTTCAGAGTGGCCTACCATCAGAAACCATGGAGAAAGTGTATCCCATAACATTTTTACATGGAAATAGCTGTTCTATCATTCAGCCTACAGTAGCAGCCAATGTGTGGTGTTCAATGTAGACCTACATTCCATGAGGCTTTTGAAAAAAACATGACGGGCTTGATATTAACCTGTTTATCCTTCAGACAAAGGAGGTGACTGAAAATGTAGTTTGTTGCAAGAAACCAGTTTACAAAATAAAATGCATTATTATTCCCATACCATTATTACAGAGAATCAGACAAATGATGCCACCCTCTGCCTATTGGTTACTTAGCTTATTCAAGCATGTCTCAAAATACAACTATGCCCCCGAGTGTCACAGCAGTCTAAGGCACTGCATCTCAGTGCTAGATGTGTCACTACATACCCTGGTTCGATTCCAGCTGTATCACAACTGGCCGTGATTGAGAGTCCCATAGGGTGGCACACAATTGGCACAGCGTCGTCCGGGTTCGGCCGTCATTGTAAATAAGAAATTTGTTCTTAACTGACTTGCCAAGTTAAATAAAATAGACAAAATAAAAGAATAACTCTTTAAATCCGACTTGTTTTTAAAGATGTCTAGAAATGTACACGTTCTGTGCTCTTGTAGGAAGCAAATCACTCCCCTACTGCTGACTACAAATTCTCTCGAACTGGGCTAATAACTCACTAACTAGCAAAATATATGAACAAAATGTGCACACGTGGCTATATGCAGCTCTTGCTTTGATCTCAAAACAAGCACATCTACTCACGACAACAGTCGTAAAAACAGATCCATATATGGAAATGGTCTATTTGCATATAGGCCTACTGCAGATGTGATTATGTCACACCGGTCTGTGTAGAGTACAAGCGGAGTTGTGCCCAACAGAATCCTACCGACAACTAAATCTCTTGAATACTTTGTTTTGTTGCATTGAAAGTGGCTAATATTGGCTGATTCAAATCACAATTGTCACAGTCAAGGGAAACGTTGATTGCCACAGTCAAGTGAAACGTTGATTGCCACAGTCAAGGGAAACGTTGATTGCCACAGTCAAGGGAAACGTTGATTGCCACAGTCAAGGGAAACGTTGATTGCCACAGTCAAGGGAAACGTTGATTGCCACAGTCAAGGGAAACGTTGATTGCCACAGTCAAGGGAAACGTTGATTGCCACAGTCAAGGGAAACGTTGATTGCCACAGTCAAGGGAAACGTTGATTGCCACAGTCAAGGGAAACGTTGATTGCCACAGTCAAGGGAAACGTTGATTGCCACAGTCAAGGGAAACGTTGATTGCCACAGTAAAGGGAAACGTTGATTGCCACAGTAAAGGGAAACGTTGATTGCCACAGTAAAGGGAAACGTTGATTGCCACAGTCAAGGGAAACGTTGATTGCCACAGTCAAAACGTTGATTGCCACAGTCAAGGGAAACGTTGATTGCCACAGTAAAGGGAAACGTTGATTGCCACAGTAAAGGATTGCCACAGTAAAGGGAAACGTTGATTGCCACAGTAAAGGGAAACGTTGATTGCCACAGTCAAGGGAAACGTTGATTGCCACAGTAAAGGGAAACGTTGATTGCCACAGTAAAGGGAAACGTTGATTGCCACAGTAAAGGGAAACGTTGATTGCCACAGTAAAGGGAAACATTGATTGCCACAGTAAAGGGAAAGTTGCTTGACAAAAGTTGCTTGACAAATCACATAAGTTGCATGGACTCACTGTGTGCAATAATAGTATTCAACATGATTTGACTACCTCATCTCTGTACCCCACACACATAATTATCTGTAAGGTCCCCTCAGTTGAGTAGTGCATTTCAAAACACAGATTCAACCAAAGACCAGTTTTTTCCCCCAGTTCCTCACAAAGGGCACTTATTGGTAGATGGGTAAAAAGGCAGGCATTGAATATCCATTTGAGCATGGTGAAGTTATTAATTACACTGTAGATGGTGAATCAATACACCCAGTCACTACAAAGACACAGGCGTCCTTCCTAACAGAGAAGCCAGCAGAGGCAGGAAACCCCTTAGGGTTTTCACAATGAGGCCAGTGGTGATTTTAAAACATTAACAGATAGCTGTGAATGTTAGAACACTGAGGATGGATCAACAACATTGTATTTACTCCATAATACTAACCTAAATGATCTAAATGATTGAGTGAAAAGGAGGAAGTCTGTACAGAATAAAAAGCATCCAGTTTGCAAAAAGGCACTAAACAAGTTATAATGCAAAACATTTGCCAAAAGGAATTTACTTTTTGTTTTGAATACAACATATTGTTTGGGGCAAATCCAACAACACATTCCTGATTATTACTCTCTATATATTTCAAACATGGTGGTGGCTGCATCATGTTATGAGTATGATTGTCATTGGCAAGGACTAGGGATTTTTCAGGAATAAAACCCTGCAGAATGAAACTAACCACAGGCAAAATCCTAGAGGAAAACCTGGTTCAGACTGCTTTCCACCAGACAGTGGGAGATGAATTCACCTTCCAGCAGCAGAATAACGTAAAACACAAGGACACATTTACACTGCTGTTTCTTACCAAGACAGTGAATGTTAATGCATGGCCCAATTACAGTTGACATAAATCTGCTTTAAAATCTATGTCAAGACTTGAAAATACCTGTCTAGTAATGATCAACAACCAACTTGACAGAGCTTGAAGAATTGAAGTCTAAATATTGTACAATCCAGGTATGCAGAGCTCTAAGAGAGACTTAACCCAAAAGATTCACAGCTGTAATACCTGCCTGCCAAAAGGTCTTTAAGATGTATTGACTCAGGGGGGTGAATACTTAACTAATCAAGCTATATTAGTTTAGTGTTTAATTTTTCATATGTTAGAATGTCTTCCACTTTCACATTAGAGTATTTATGTTGATTGTTTACACAAAAAAAAAGACAAATCCATTTTAATTCCACTTTGTAACAATAAAATGTGAAGAAATCCAAAGGGGATGAATACTTAAATGTACTGTACATCTTCCTGGCTCCATTTCAACGTGATGATTGACAAGCACTCAAAAGGATTTATCACAACAAGGCACAGAAACAGCAGCAGGCAGTGATTATGGAGAGGATTTCTGTGCCAATGTTAATAGGGGCATTGGGGTGTGTAGTTTGCCTCCTGCGAGTGACATGAAGAGTAACAGATGTTGAGAGGAGCGAGGCAAAAAAACTGAGTAACCTGATTAATGCAGACAGCCACGTATCTCTCTCTCACACACACACACACACACACACACACTTATGCATCAGTAGAGCTCAATCTCTGTTAAACATGTAGATAATGAGTATGATGAGAGCGCAGCGACCCCAGGAGATGTGGAGATCACTTGTCTTGATGAGAGAGCAGAGACCCCAGGAGATGTGGAGATCTCACCACTTGTCTTTATGAGAGAGAGCAGTAACCCCAGGAGATGTGGAGATCTCACCACTTGTCTTGATGAGAGAGAGCAGTAACCCCAGGAGATGTGGAGATCACTTGTCTTTATGAGAGAGAGCAGAGACCTCGGGAGATGTGGAGATCTCACCACGTTGTTCCTGGTGTATAACGTGGTGGTTGGTGTTTAAGTGCATCCAACTGAGTTGGCATAAAGACGACAAACTTGGCAAGTCATCACTGGCAGTGAGTAGAAGAATTAGGCTTGGACGGTGAGAGCCTTGGGAGTCACTCACTGTTGTGCAGCATGCGCCAGGTGATTTAATTACATTATGGAGTTCCACCACTAAAGTGTTTGCCAGATAGATATCTTACAGCTATTAAGTTAACGGTCTAAAATGTGCTAAATGCTCTGCAGTTGTGCATTTGGTTTGCTAATTTATTAGCTAGTTAGCTTCTTC
Source organism: Oncorhynchus keta (assembly GCF_023373465.1). NCBI lineage: Eukaryota > Metazoa > Chordata > Actinopteri > Salmoniformes > Salmonidae > Oncorhynchus > Oncorhynchus keta. The sequence continues at coordinate 92,880 of NW_026283448.1, read as the reverse complement.
CCCCCCCCAAAAAAAATCAAGCATTCGCTTGGTAACAGCAGAGAATCCCCTCCTGGATCAAGAGCCTTGCTGTCTAATGTTTGTTTTGTGCAGCAAACTGAGAAGCATTTTTTTGTTACTTGTATAGTTTATGTCAGAAACTACAAAAATGTTCGCAATGCGCTGGTTAGCATTTAGTTTGTATTCTATATGGGATTTTACGTGTACTTGTTAGCATTGCTAACCTTCAGATTAGTATCAGTGGGATTTGAAAACAGCGCCCCTTGTGTTCAGTGACAGTATTACTGAATAGGATACCAAATATCAGAGTATGAAGGTATGACAATCTGGATACTGCCCAAGTGTAAAAAGCACACAGAAGACATGAACAGCCACTATTAAGCAGCCATGATGGAACTTCTCTCCCCACCTCATCCCCTGTCAAGCAAGTCCAACCAACCAGGCCCATCACCAGAGTAGGAGCTACAGCTCGTGGACAGTGAGGTCAGTGAATCAAGCCTAGGGGCAATACTGACCAGTTACTGAGATTTACCGCCCAAAATAACTCCCTTTCCCGGGATAAATAACAGGTGTATATAAGAGAAGTGTATATGAACAGCATGGTGTGAAATGGAACTGTTAAATGATATGCGGTGACTAAATGTGTCTTCTCTGCAGCCTCCGCATGATGACTCATCAACACTCCGGATGGGGACAGACAGCCCATCTCAGTATGGAGGGCAGTTCAATGCATGTAGACCTCATCATGGTAACTTGTTTTGTCACAGGAAGGCCTACATTTGCTGCAGGATTGTCTATGCTACAGCAATGGAAAGACTGAATGAGCGTCTAATTTACCCATCCAACTTTCAGGGGTCAACTTAGTTTTTTTTTGTAAAGATTATACTTTTTTTAATTGCAGCTGCAGAGTTTTAAAAACAGCCTATCACTCGAATATTGTTGCTTTAAAATCAGTGCACGCGCTAGCACTCTCGCTCTCCCCGTACAAATTGCATCCAAAATAGATAATCCTGTTCTAGATTGTCTAGATGTCCTGGCTTACCCATTTCAGGTAATAAATTCAATGCAGTATTAGGCTTATATTTAGCTAATTAATGATGGGTTATGCATAATAAGCTTCTAATTTATAGCCTTTGTCTGTTGCTCGCACAATACTCACGTACCTGGGCTCCCCTGGCCTCTCGCCTTAAAAACACTTTTTCCCCATGCAGGAAAAACCAGACTAGAATAGCTTGCTGGACATATTTTTTTTTTTAGCATTTCTTATACCAATAGGCAATTGAAGGAAGAGGAATACAAGCTTGTTTGCTGAATGTTAAAACACAGCATCAAATAGAACTCATGGGTAGTTTGAAAGAAGAGCGAACGCGCGATAGCAGTTATTTATTCAGACCCATAACCACTCAATCTTCATGAAGAGATATGAAAGCCTTCTGCATCTAATACTAGTCATGTGTTATACAAAGGATGTCATTAGAATGATGAAGATAAGAACAAAGCATATTAAATTGAACTGTTGAAACCAAGGAAGGAATGAAGCAACTCTAGAAAAAGAGACAGGCTAATAACAGGTATTATGTGTCAGCCTACAAATTATACAAATAGGCTCGATTATATTTCTAAATTAAAATCGAATTCACTAGCCTATACTTGTAACTTTGTAGGCCACATTGTGCTGCACCAGAACCGCATGTTCCTTTCTGTGTTATCATGGTTTGAACGATGTGCGTAATTCCAGTTCATAAAATACTGTACTCTATTGTAACTGTTCACACTAAAAAAGGATTGGCCTACTGGAGCTAGGTTCATTTATTATTTAACAGATCATATAGCTAGCTACATCTATAGGCTTTTATGTTTTTCTGTTGTGTGTAATGTGCAGTATAGATATCCAATACATATATGATATAGGCTAACGGTACAATCTGGGATTTTTTGGGCTAGGGCTCATGAAAAAGTCTTCAATGTAGGGCTCAAAATGTATTTCATGTAGGGCTCATCAGGCTCCGGTAGCATCAGGATTTCATTTTCAAACAAAGCTCTCAAATGCAGACATAGGCCTATGTATATTTTTTATTTCACCTTTATTTAACCAGGTTGGCAAGTTGAGAACAAGTTATCATTTACAATTGCGACCTGGCTAAGATAAAGCAAAGCAGTTATAGACACAACAGAGTTACACAGAGTAAAACAAACATACAGTCAATAATAAAGTAAAAAAATAATTATATATACACAATGTGAGCAAATGAGGTGAGAAGGCAAAAAAAAAAAAATTATATATGCTTCATAATGCTATTGAATGACACTTCTGGTTTGGGCAGGAAATACCAGGTTAAATCAGGAGAATAAATTATTTATTCTCGGGATGGAACGCTTGTAAAACACTGACCCCAGACTGACAGAGCCAAGGAAGACCTCACCACGTCAGGGCACGTCAGTCGGTTTGACCTGAGGTCTGAGCCATTAGAACACACGCATCCCAAAACGGCACCCCATTCCCTATTAAGTGCACTATACAGGAAATATGGTGCCACACCATGGGAATCCGACTGTAAATAAAGTCTTCACAGGAGGAGACAGAGCACGGACCTCTAACCCCATAGTTCGTATATTAGCCTGAGGCGGCCAACCCTAAAGCCGGGCGCACACTGCACAATTTTCTTCCTGATTTAGCTGTCCCAGACAAGTTGAGATCGGAGACAAAATCTGCACGTTGTTGCCTACTCGGTGGTGCGCAGACGTCACTGACCCTCGTTTAAATGCGAGCTATCGATCCAGTCTTTGAGCAGTCCCAGACGTCCCGATATTTTCAAACACGTTGGTTTTTATCTGTACAGATTCTGCAATGCTCTTGTAGTGAGATGTGCAACAACTAGTTTTTAGAACAAATCAGCAATAGTCAAATGAGAGCTTGCCAGAGAAAAAGCCAATGAAGACATATCGCATCACCCAGAATGTATAGACACAAGCAGGAGCGATGAATACTACTAAAATGTGTTTGTATTGGCCAAGAACCAAAGCATCAAATCATGACAGCTCTGAAGTTCACAAGCAATGTTATTCGATTCAAAATGTATTGGCTAGATATTTGAAGTCTGTATGGCAAGTGTGAATGTCTGACTAAAAACATTTAGGAGGATGCTTTGAGCCACAGTTTGTTCTAGCTACGTTAACACATGGTTTTCGCGAGACAGTATGGTATCGAGAATCCTCACAACCTTCATGTCCTTCTCTCATCCAGGGATGAACTGTATTCCCATCTTGGTACACAAGGGGAGCTAAAAAAACAAAAAAAAATCGCATTGGTCATCTATTATAAGAATGCTGACAAATCTAGCATAAACTAACAGCAAATTTCAATAGAGGCTGATAGCTAAATATGCTAATGAGCAGAAAAGAAAAATAAACTAAATGACAAAACAGGAAATCCAGCTCAGAAAGTTATGCAAGTATAAGCAGTGAATTTGGGCTTACAGCTGATTCAGCCAAACAAGGTCCTGAGGTGCAGTTGAGCGCATCAGGAGTTATATTGTGGTAGATTAGTGAACTAACATACTGCTGCAGAAGGGCAGCTACCCAGGAGTTTAGCTTGGTATCCAAGCCTCTCTGGACAGGTTCACAAGAGGCCTTTTCAAACTGCATTGTTCTTAGCACCAGGCTGTTATGACAAGACTGGTCCTGGGCTAGCTTAGCCTGTGTTCACACAAGCCTTTCTTAACCCTGGGCTAAACTTTAGCCCTGGGCTAAGGATTCACACTTGTATTCCAAGCACTGTACCAAAACTTGTATCTTGCCACTGTGCAGAGAATTCTGTGCATGAACGACAAACTTTTCTGATCCAGGCAAAAATCACAACAATATTATCAGCATCATGGATATAGCCAATTGTAATGCAAATAAAAAGCTCTGAAAACAGACAAATTTAGCATTTGCTGCCCTTCCAGCTGTAGTGTTTGCAGCTTTAGAGAAGATGTTAGCCAGTCTGCTGCATAGCAACCATTTTTGTTAGGCATAGCAACTAAACGTTTTTGCCCTGTTGAAAGCATTTGTTGGTTTTTGTCCTCAAATGGAAGGATGAAATTGTATGAATTTACTTATCAAAATAATATTCAGAACAGATTACAGGCATATCTATTAAGTGACAGTGCAGCTTTGTGATTGGACAGTGAGGATTCTAGGCGTTGTTCTTGACCCCGTTTCATACTGGCTATTTTGGCACCGTGTTTCTGGGACGAACCCTGAAAAGTCAGTGCTAACCCTGCTCCAGAGCAGAGCCAGCTAGTCCTAGGATAAGATTGGTGCTAGCCCACTTTAGAATGTGCAAGTGTGATCTCAGCCCCAGGCTAAAATCTCCCTGAGCCCAGGGAAGCGGTTAGCCCTGGGCTAAGGTGCAGTGTGAACAGAGGTACAACAGGGAGATATGGCTGTGGACAAAAATGAAGTGAAAGTAGTGGGAGAACTAATTTCCTTGCTTTGACCAAGTTATGGTAGGAATCTTTGGTTAAAATAGATATTCAGTTGAGTGATTTACAGGACAGTAGAACACACTGCCTGCTGCTATACCAGAATTAGGCCTACTGCTTTTGGTATGTCCTGAGAAATCTATTGCTTTGCCAGTTGCACACAGGGATCGTAAAGCAAACCGGAGAACGCCATCGTGTTCATGAGAGTCATCTTTCCATAGTGGTCCCTGATAACACTTGTAGGTGAAGTCATGGTGACGTTGGCTAGCTAAGCGCATGTGCAGAAACATGTTATTGGGTCTACAGGCCATCTCACACCAAACTACGCACATGCACCCGTCAAATCATAAGACAATCCTTTGCTATGAAGTTAATGAATATTAATCTCAGAGATCAAATATGATATTTCAACAAAATAATGTTGCAGGAATGCTAATCTTATGTTTCTAACTACAGAGATGATCTCAGAACAATCTGAGCTGTTGACATGGCTTGCTGAAATGACATGGAACGACCCTGATATTATGGTCACTGCTATTCAAATCAAATCAAATTTTATTTGTCACATACACATGGTTAGCAGATGTTAAATGCGAGTGTAGCGAAATGCTTGTGCTTCTAGTTCCGACAATGCAGTGATAACCAACAAGTAATCTAACTAACAATTCCAAAACTACTGTCTTATACACAGTGTAAGGGGATAAGGAACATGTACATAAGGATATATGAATGAGTGATGGTACAGTAGATGGTATCGAGTACAGTATATACATATGAGATGAGTGTGTAGACAAAGTAAACAAAGTGGCATAGTTAAAGTGGCTAGTGATACATGTGTTACATAAGGATGCAGTCGATGATGTAGAGTACAGTATATACATATGCATATGAGATGAATAATGTAGGGTAAGTAACATTATATAAGGTAGCATTGTTTAAAGTGGCTAGTGATATATTTACATAATTCCCATCAATTCCCATTATTAAAATGGCTGGAGTTGGGTCAGTGTCAATGACAGTGTGTTGGCAGCAGCCACTCACACTGTTAGTGGTGGCTGTTTAACAGTCTGATGGCCTTGAGATAGCAAGGAGCAACGCTGTTCCTGATGGAGATAAAGCCTGGTTTAGGAACAACGCATGCTACACTACATGACCAAAAGTATGCGGACACCTGCTCGTCGAACATCGCATTCCAAAACCGGGGGCATTAACATGGAGTTGGTCCCCCCTTTGATTCTATAACAGCCTCCACTCTTCTGGGAAGGCATTCCACTAGATGTTGGAACATTGCTGCGGGGACTTGCTTCCATTCAGCCCCAAGAGCATTAGTGAGTTCAGGGAACTGATGTTCGGCGATTAAGCCTGGCTCGCAGTTGGCGTTCCAATTCATCCTAAAGGTGTTCAATGGGGTTGAGGTCATGGCTCTGTGCAGGCCAGTCAAGTTCTTCCACACCGATCTCAACAAACCATTTCTGTCTGAAACTCACTTTGTACACGGGGGCACTGTCATGCTGAAACAGGAAAGAGTCTTCACCAAACCATTGCCACAAAGTTGGAAGCACAGAATCGTCTAGAATTCCCTTCACTGGAAGCAAGGGGGCCTATGCATTGGGGCAGGTAGCGTTCTCCTGGCATACGCCAAACCCAGATTCGTCAGTCGGACTGCCAGATGGTGAAGCGTGATTAGTCACTCTAGAGAACACGTTTCCACTGCTTCAGAGTCCAACGGCGGTGAGCTTTAGACCACTCCAGCCGATGCTTGGCATTGCGCATGGTGATATTAGGCTTGTGTACGGCTGTTCGGCTATGAAAACCCACTTCATGAAACTCCCCAACTAACATTTCTTGTCCTGACGATGCTTCCAGAGGCAGTTTGGAACTTGGTACGGAGTGTTGCAACCGAGGACAGATTTTTTACGCCCAACACTCAGCGGTCCCGTTCTGTAAGCTTGTGCGGCCTACCAATTCACGACTGAGACGCTGTTATGCATAGATATTTCCACTTCACAATAACATCTATTACAGTTGACCAGGGCAGCTCTATACATTTGACGAACTAACTTGTTGGAAAGGCAGCATCCTATGACGATGCCATGTTGAAAGTCACTGAGCTCTTCAGTAAGGCCCTTTTACTGTGAATGTTTGTCTATGGAGATTGCATGGTTGTGTGCTCGGTTTTATACACCTGTCACTAACAGGTGTTGCTGAAATAGCGGTATCCACAAATTTGAAGCGGTGTCCACTTACTTTTGTATATATTGTGTACTTCAGTCAATGGTCCCCATTAGCCTACATTTTACAGGACTTGTTTAAAAAAGTTCATGCATCACAAGTTACTTGAAGTAGGCAATGAATTAGTTTGGACATTTTTGTTTGTCATATGACAAGGAGTGGCAAGGAGTGGAATGATAGCAAACAGGTCTGGTATGTAGGCTGATAAGACATTCCTCTGTGTCTGTAGTATTAACGTGAGACAGTTTACAAAAAAAAACTAAAACATTTATTGGTTTCCCACTACAAAACGCCAAAGTAATAGCATACTCAGTGTAGGCTATAACATTCTGAATGCCCCCAACGTAAGGCTCATTTCACATTGCCCATGACACATCACACAGTGCTAAACACAGATTCAACAGAAGATTCATCTGGAGGTCAAATGTGGGATTCACCACTGATGGAAAAAAAATAAAATCCATGGAAGCAGACGGACAGGTGGCGATTGGAAAGGGTTGCTGCCGTGCCTCGTTCTTCAACGCGTGCCTCGTTCTTCAACGCGTGCCTCGTTCTTCAACGCGTGCCTCGTTCTTCAACGCGTGCCTCGTTCTTCAACGCGTGCCTCGTTCTTCAACATGTGCATCCCAAATGGAACCCTATTCTCTTGAATAGTGCACTACTTATGACCAGAATCCTATGGGTCATGGTCAAAAGTAGTGCACTAAATAGGGAGTAGGGTGCCATTTGGGATGCACACAAAGTCAATCCCCGTCATTTCACTCAGGTCAGTGAAAATAATAATTACTGTTAATCATCTGTATCCCTCCAACCCTCACTCTTCCCCTCCCTCCCTGTGCAGTCACAGTGTGGAACTGGTTCACTCAGTCAGCTGGGTATTCTTCTGGTCACACCAGGACAGCCTTCTTCCTCAGTTAATAACACAGAGTGAGAGAGGGTCATTTTCAACACTATACACTGAAATGTTTCATTAGTGATAATCATTAATGTATGAAAATATGGAAGAGCTGGGAATCATGATGTAAGGTCAGTTGTGATTAGTGATGGGGAAATGGATCCAGTTACATATCGAAATATTAAAAAAGGACAATACTATATCATCAATACTTTGACTTACAACTATCCATTTGTAAAATAAAAATATATAAATTATAAATCCATCTTTTTAAAGTGAGCCAAAATCTTTTCAGCACTTTCATTTCCATGACTTTTCTAATGCTCTCGGCTTAGACAAATAGTGAGCAATATGTCTGGAATATCAAATCATAAATATATATTAAAAGCAGTATCGAATCGCAATACATATAGAACCGTGAGAGTCGCAATAAATATCATATCGCCACCGAAGTATCTTGACAGTACCGTTATGTCCCTGGCAATTCCCAGGCCTAGTCCTGATTGAATCAAAGTAGTAATACATTGCATTTTAATACGTAGCCAATAAGATGAAGTGGTGCAGGACTTAATTTAATGAGGCTATTCATTGAGTAGCTATGTGGTTGGTACAGTAGACACAGGGCCCAAAGTAGAAAAGCTGAACTTTTGGAAAAACAACTATTAATAGCGGAAGTGTCACATCCACAGCGGCAGGCAATGTGAACCTGAGCTGTCAAGTGGAGCTGCCTGCTGAAAGGATCACGGGGAGAGAGAAGCTGGGAACATCCACAGCAGCAGGCAATGTGAACCTGAGCTGTCAAGTGGAGCTGCCTGCTGAAAGGATCACAGGGAGAGAGAAGCTGGGAACATCCACAGCAGCAGGCAATGTGAACCTGAGCTGTCAAGTGGAGCTGCCTGCTGAAAGGATCACAGGGAGAGAGAAGCTGGGAACATCCACAGCAGCAGGCAATGTGAACCTGAGCTGTCATGTGGAGCTGCCTGCTGAAAGGATCACAGGGAGAGAGAAGCTGGGAACATCCACAGCAGCAGGCAATGTGAACCTGAGCTGTCAAGTGGAGCTGCCTGCTGAAAGGATCACGGGGAGAGAGAAGCTGGGAACATCCACAGCAGCAGGCAATGTGAACCTGAGCTGTCAAGTGGAGCTGCCTGCTGAAAGGATCACGGGGAGAGAGAAGCTGGGAACATCCACAGCAGCAGGCAATGTGAACCTGAGCTGTCAAGTGGAGCTGCCTGCTGAAAGGATCACGGGGAGAGAGAAGCTGGGAACATCCACAGCAGCAGGCAATGTGAACCTGAGCGGTCAAGTGGAGCTGCCTGCTGAAAGGATCACGGGGAGAGAGAAACTGGTGTTGGTGACCTTGTACCCCTCACTCATGGTTAGACAATGTTCCTCAAATAACCTGTTGCATAAAAATGTTGAAAGAAAATAAAAATTAAAGACATTTACTGTGACTATCAGCTGAGAGTATTTATATTCAACCTCTCTTTGAAAGGCAACACACTGCAAATATTGTCTCCTGAAAAATGTGCTAAATGTTGTGAGAATGCTTATTATGCAATGAATGTGCAGAGCCCAGTTACAGTGAAGTGGAGGAACAGGCTTGTTTCATTTTATGGCTGAAGAGGGACAAATCGTGTGAGTGATAATCAGAATGTTTATGGTCCCTCCCTGACGCACACTCAGCATGTTTTCAGCCTGTTCTAATCCCATTAATGCAGGTTCCACTAATGCTGTGAGGAACTTTCAGGTCTGGTGTATTCTAGCAGCTCTGCTCAGGATGATCTGGAAAGCCCATCAGTATAGAACGAGACGAAGGTGTGTCAATAGGTTCTTGACATTGAGCTTCCCAGTTACCACTGCGTCAAGTCATACAAGTGACTTACCCTTCCCTTCATACAAGCTATTTTCAGGTCTGTGGGTCTGTACCCTCTTAGCTTTGGCCCCTTGGATCTAAGTAGAGCCTTGATTTATGTCAGTGTCTCAGGTTCAATGGTATTTCTCACCTCCTAAAACCTTAACAGTAACCTTTCTCTCTGAGACCCTGAGCAGCAACCCATCTCTCCATTCTGCCTGTCTGTGTGGCCAAGTTGGCAGGTTGTACTGTACACACGTCATGGCTTGATGGATATAGACCTAGAACTGACCAGCCACCAGACCAGCCATCTATAAAACTATTGGTCAGAGAGCAGCCAGAACTCAGAAAGAACAGAGCTCTTTGATCGCTCTCTCTTTTTTTTGTGTGTGTGTGTGTAGTGTCACTGTTCATCGCCGGCCGGTGTGAATGTTCCCAGACTGACCTAATCCTCCTCGTCACCTCCAGCACCCTGTTCTGTCAGACTGACCTAATCCTCCTCGTCACCTCCAGCACCCTGTTCTGTCAGACTGACCTAATCCTCCTTGACACCTCCAGCACCCTGTTCTGTCAGACTGACCTAATCCTCCTTGACACCTCCAGCACCCTGTTCTGTCAGACTGACCTAATCCTCCTTGACAACTCCAGCACCCTGTTCTGTCAGACTGACCTAATCCTCCTTGACACCTCCAGCACCCTGTTCTGTCAGACTGACCTAATCCTCCTTGACACCACCAGCACCCTGTTCTGTCAGACTGACCTAATCCTCCTTGACACCTCCAGCACCCTGTTCTGTCAGACTGACCTAATCCTCCTTGACACCACCAGCACCCTGTTCTGTCAGACTGACCTAATCCTCCTTGACACCTCCAGCACCCTGTTCTGTCAGACTGACCTAATCCTCCTTGACACCACCAGCACCCTGTTCTGTCAGACTGACCTAATCCTCCTTGACACCTCCAGCACCCTGTTCTGTCAGACTGACCTAATCCTCCTTGACACCTCCAGCACCCTGTTCTGTCAGACTGACCTAATCCTCCTTGACACCACCAGCACCCTGTTCTGTCAGACTGACCTAATCCTCCTTGACACCTCCAGCACCATGTTCTGTCAGACTGACCTAATCCTCATTGACACCTCCAGCACCATGTTCTGTCAGACTGACCTAATCCTCATTGACACCTCCAGCACCATGTTCTGTCAGACTGACCTAATCCTCCTTGACACCACCAGCACCCTGTTCTGTCAGACTGACCTAATCCTCCTTGACACCACCAGCACCCTGTTCTGTCAGACTGACCTAATCCTCCTTGACACCTCCAGCACCCTGTTCTGTCAGACTGACCTAATCCTCCTTGACACCTCCAGCACCATGTTCTGTCAGACTGACCTAATCCTCCTTGACACCTCCAGCACCCTGTTCTGTCAGACTGACCTAATCCTCCTTGTCACCTCCAGCACCATGTTCTGTCAGACTGACCTAATCCTCCTTGACACCTCCAGCACCCTGTTCTGTCAGACTGACCTAATCCTCCTTGACACCTCCAGCACCCTGTTCTGTCAGACTGACCTAATCCTCCTTGACACCTCCAGCACCCTGTTCTGTCAGACTGACCTAATCCTCCTTGACACCTCCAGCACCCTGTTCTGTCAGACTGACCTAATCCTCCTTGACAGCCCCAGCACCCTGTTCTGTCACATTTACATTTACATTTAAGTCATTTAGCAGACGCTCTTATCCAGAGCGACTTACAAATTGGTGCATTCACCTTATGACATCCACTAGACTGACCTAATCCTCCTTGACACCTCCAGCACCCTGTTCTCTCGTTACATAGGAACAAACATGGCAGCGTGACAACAAACAGCCACAGGGCTGGCAGTAGACTGTAGTGTGTCTCTCTCTCATTGGGCACATTCCAAGAAAAGTGATCATCATAACATACCCACATGCCCAACAGTTTCCTCTCTTTTTGTACAATGACTCTTGCTCATTCCCATTCCTGGCCTCATGCTACCTCTGGTGTTCTCTGAGCAGTTACAGAAACATCTGCTGCACACTGGCTGCGTCTCAAACAGCAACCTGTTCCCTATGTTGTGCATAGAGCCCTATGGGATTCTGATCAAAAGTAGTGCACAATATAGGGAATAGGATGGCATTTAGGATGCTCACTCTGCCTGGCCCTCCGTCACCAATCATAGGCGATGGAGGGCGAGGGGGTGAGAAGAGATTTTTTTTGTTTTTTGCCAGGCTCTCTCCCAGGAGTTGACTAATTGTCCCCAGACAAGAGTCACCAAAACGTAACAGTACGCAAGCCAAGAGCCCTGACTGAGACAGCGGAGCAGAGCCCTGAGACAGCGGAGCAGAGCCCAGAGACAGCGGAGCAGAGCCCAGAGACAGCGGAGCAGAGCCCAGAGACAGCGGAGCAGAGCCCAGAGACAGCGGAGCAGAGCCCAGAGACAGCGGAGCAGAGCCCAGAGACAGCGGAGCAGAGCCCAGAGACAGCGGAGCAGAGCCCAGAGCCAGCGGAGCAGAGCCCAGAGCCAGCGGAGCAGAGCCCAGAGCCAGCGGAGCAGAGCCCAGAGCCAGCGGAGCAGAGCCCAGAGCCAGCGGAGCAGAGCCCAGAGCCAGCGGAGCAGAGCCCAGAGCCAGCAGAGCCCAGAGCCAGCAGAGCCCAGAGCCAGCAGAGCCCAGAGCCAGCAGAGCCCAGAGCCAGCAGAGCCCAGAGCCAGCAGAGCCCAGAGCCAGCAGAGCCCAGAGCCAGCAGAGCCCAGAGCCAGCAGAGCCCAGAGCCAGCAGAGCCCAGAGCCAGCAGAGCCCAGAGCCAGCAGAGCCCAGAGCCAGCAGAGCCCAGAGCCAGCAGAGCCCAGAGCCAGCAGAGCCCAGAGCCAGCAGAGCCCTGAGCCAGCAGAGCCCTGAGACAGCAGAGCCCTGAGACAGCAGAGCCCTGAGACAGCAGAGCCCTGAGACAGCAGAGCCCTGAGACAGCAGAGCCCTGAGACAGCAGAGCCCTGAGACAGCAGAGCCCAGAGCCAGCAGAGCCCAGAGCCAGCAGAGCCCAGAGCCAGCAGAGCCCAGAGCCAGCAGAGCCCAGAGCCAGCAGAGCCCTGAGACAGCAGAGCCCTGAGACAGCAGAGCCCTGAGACAGCAGAGCCCTGAGACAGCAGAGCCCTGAGACAGCAGAGCCCTGAGACAGCAGAGCCCTGAGACAGCAGAGCCCTGAGACAGCAGAGCCCTGAGACAGCAGAGCCCTGAGACAGCAGAGCCCTGAGACAGCAGAGCCCTGAGACAGCAGAGCAGAGACAGCAGAGTAGAGCCCTGAGACCGCAGAGCAGAGACAGCAGAGCAGAGCCCTGAGACAGCAGAACAGAGCCCTGAGACAGCAGAACAGAGCCCTGAGACAGCAGAACAGAGCCCTGAGACAGCAGAACAGAGCCCTGAGACAGCAGAACAGAGCCCTGAGACAGCAGAACAGAGCCCTGAGACAGCAGAACAGAGCCCTGAGACAGCAGAACAGAGCCCTGAGACAGCAGAACAGAGCCCTGGGTCAGCAGAACAGAGCCCTGGGTCAGCAGAACAGAGCCCTGGGTCAGCAGAACAGAGCCCTGGGTCAGCAGAACAGAGCCCTGGGTCAGCAGAACAGAGCCCTGGGTCAGCAGAACAGAGCCCTGGGTCAGCAGAACAGAGCCCTGGGTCAGCAGAACAGAGCCCTGGGTCAGCAGAACAGAGCCCTGGGTCATAGGTAAGCTCTACTCTCTCACACTTACACTCGGAGTGCTCATCCATCCCACCAGTCCAGGGCCAGGCAACACTGCTGCTGGCTCAATGTTTGTTCAGTGAGGGTGAATTGATGGATTAGAGGCAGTGAGATGGCCTGTGACACAGCTCTGGACAGAGAGGCTGCAGGATGGAATATTGATTTGGCAGGGCTATGCTGGAAACCATATAAATTGTGTGCGAGGCTTCCACTGGCTATCATGTAGAAATGTATTTTAAATCAACCCCACAATGTCAATAGTAAAATATTTAATCAGGGCTTCAGCACTAGATGTTCAGTACAAACAAAGGATGGATTAACTGTTCTGCCTAGAGCTGGCGATTGTAACCGGTCTGCAATTAACAGCAGTCAGCCTTCTCTCTTCTCCTCTCTAGAGACCTTCATCTGATGCACAACCATGACAATTACAACACAACACAGGCTGCACACAGCCCCAGACCTATTACTGTAAGATGCTCTGTCATTCTTTGCAAATAAACAGTGTGTGTATGTGAGAGAGAGTGACCACAGTTTCCTCAGGTTACAGTTACACCCTACAAGTGTGACAGGCATAGTCAAATAGGGGAAGCAATAATGGCTAACACAAATGCTTATCGAAAGACATTATCATGCCTAGGGCCTATATTTAGAGATGTGCATGTTTATAACATTGGAGTATTGCAGACTCTCCTTTCAAATGTCTGGGACAGTGAAATGTTAAAGAAATAGGTTGTATCATAGAATAGAAGTAATCAACTTACAAATGATCTGATATGTAAATGCCTGGTTTGGCACACAGGAGGTTATAGGAGAAGTCAGTGCTGCTGCTGCATGCACTACAGTCAGTCAGTCCACACAGGAAATCAATGAGCCAGTTAATTAAGTGCAATGAAACACTCTAGGCACCAACACCAGGAGAACTGGCCTTGTGTATCATAGCAACACATAGCAGTAACTTGCTTCCCTAGCTACAACATAACCTTGCACTTCTGAAATTGTAAGTTCAAAACCAGACTAAACCGTCATACATACATATAAGTAATGCTTTCTAGGCTACAGTAAGGCAATGTTAAAGGTCAGCATACAACTCCATTTTTTTTTAGACTCTGCGACCCTTAGCCCTCAAGTCCATGCAACAATCTCACAGAATCACCATGGCCCCATTACACAGGGTTGTGAGCTTGCTGATATGAGGCCATTACCTTGAAGGGTTTTCAACACATGCCTATTAGACTAAGTGCCAAAGATTACAGCCAGCCCAGGTCAATACAATCAAACTATGACTCTAAGAGATAGGCTATCTGGGGCAACAGATAGCCTAGTGGTTAGAGCGTTGGGCCAGTAACCGAAAGGTTGCTAGACCGAATCCCTAAGTTGACATGGTAAAATTCTGTCATTGTACTCCTGAACAAGGCAGTTAACCCAATGTTCTTAGGCCATCATTGTAAATAAGAATTTGTTCTTAACTGACTTGACTAGTTAAATAAAGGTTAAATCGGAAAAAATATACGGCAGACAGCGTCAAATGTCATCCATCTAATGTATCCAGCCTACTATCCAGGCCTACAAGCTTAGATGTCTTACCTACGGCCGGAGCATCGTACTCATCTCCCAGCAGGATCTCTGGGGCAGAGTAGGCCAGCGAGCCACAGCTAGTGGTGAGCTTCTTCCCTGGCTGAAACTTGTTGCTGAAGCCAAAGTCAGTGAGCTTCACCACTCCCTGCTTCTCAAAGAACACCACATTCTCCGGCTTGAGGTCACGGTGCACCACATGCAGCCGGTGGCAGTAGGAGATGGCATGGACGATCTGGGCAAAGTACTTCTTGGCCAGCTCCTCGCTGAGGCCCTCCTCGTGCTTCATGATGTAATCGAACATGTCTCCTCCGTCGCCCAGCTCCAGGATCAGGTAGAGCTTGGTCTGCGTGTCGATGACTTCGTAGAGCCGGACAATGTTGGGGTGCTGTACCAGCTTCATACAACGCACTTCCTGGAACAGGTGACCCGTGGCAACTGTGTCCAACTTGGTCTTGTCGATGACCTTGACCGCCACCTTCTCCCCCGTGAAGACGTGGCGCGCCAGTTTGACCACGGCGAAGTGGCCCCGGCCCAGCGTCTTGTCCAGGTCATAGAGCCCTGCAATCTTGCCATCATACCCTCGCTTGAAGCCTGCCATGGCTGGGGATGGGTTTTAAGCAGTTTCGTGGGTCCACTTTACTTCAACACGTTGGATGTTAATTTCGTGCCCATGATGTCCACTTCCTATGAGTAAAAATGAGAGAAAATTACATCAGAATATCAACAGAACAAAACTTAAGTGACTTGAAGGAAATGAGGCCTACCGCCTGACTCAAACCTTCATTGCGGAACATCTCACAGATTTGTACTGGGGTGTGATCATTACTTCAAACAGTTGACAAACATTCTGTTTTGCAACAGAAATGACCATTTCTATTGGGAAGGTTCAGCAAACAGTTAGGGCCCTACCTGTCCAGTAGATCTGTCCAGTAGAAACGCTAGTTTTCATTGCAAAACAGAACGTTTTGTGACTGTTTGGAGTAATGATTACACCCCTGAGTTTCTGTTGTTCAACAAAAACAAAGCCAAGGGTCTAGCAGTGAAGCTCGAAGAAAAACATCAAATTAACTTACAAAAAGGTTGATTTAATATATGTAACGTTTAGCCTTACAGACCCACTGAGTTTCAAAGATGCAAGGAATTTGGACTGACAGGAGAATTGTGTTGAGCTTATTTGCAGGTGCAACTGGTAGGATTTAGTTAATGTAGCCATTAAACCCTCGTGGGTTATTATAGTCAAAGACGTTCCATCATTCATAATCAATGGACGCTACAGTATTTCCTTCTTGAAAATGTAGCCATAACATACGCCACACATTACTAAATACCTAGCTAGCTACAATGAAGCTATGAATTGAAGCCAATACTGTACTACTAATGCATATGCATACAGGGAACATGACTACTAGTTACATATAGGAAAGAATTGTTATGTAATATTATTTTAACTACCACACAATTGCTAAATGGGATCAGGTCAGGTGATTTGGTTGTCATGACAAGATACAGTACAGTAGCTAGCTCACTAACTTAGCTAGCTAGTTAGCCAATTTCAAGTGGCTAAAAGTTAGTTAACTATTATACTTGGCTAGCTAATGTTTAAGTTAGTCCATGAAAGCAGTTGGCTAGTTAGCTAACGCGTAAGCTTCCATCACATGAGACAGAGAAACAGCTTGATAGGCCTGTGTTAGCTACGTTACCGTACTAGTGCATCGTTCATTCACCGAGTAACGCGTTAGCTATCTAACAACAGTAGCTAGCAAACGTTAGTTACTTAACTAGCTAGGTATTACTGGGTAACAACACATTTTGACGTTGGATAAACTCATCTTGCGGCGCCGATTTAATTGTAATTTCCTCAAATAATTGTATGAACGAATGTTGGTTAACGTGAGTTTAGCTAACGTAACGTCAAATATACTGATAACTAACTAACCCTAGCTACAAGCTAGCAAGCTAACAACGGCTGGTCGGACTTACCTCTCTCTACAGTAAACATCAAGCCGAAATCTTCAGCTAGCTAGTACACTGGATGATAAATAATGTCCTTCGTTCTACCCCCGATAAAGTTTATTATTAGCTAATTGTATCTTCCTCTGTTGCGATTACCAATGACACTTACACGGTGCCTATGCCCAAACCTCATCAGTGAAACAAGGCATTGCAGCGTTCCTGGGATTGAATTACATCTCTCGTCGAAATCATTCTCCTCCCAGAAACGGTTGCGGCGGCGGCGCCGTAAATGTGTTGGGCGCATAGAGATAGATGGAAGACTAATGTTTGTATCTGTGCCATTGTAGGGTATGTGACAGCATGGGCAGCACCATTGAGACTCTCTCCATTTTAAAGTAGTCAGTTTCCTCTTCACGATTGACTGATCCCTCCTGGTGACCCTGTTGGAATCACGTCCATGAAGTTAGAAGTCCCACCCAGTAGACTACATTAAAGTGGTGGAAGCCCTCAATGGCGCTGCCCATGCTAAGAAAGCATTTTGGCCACTACTAGACCTCTATCATTCTCTATGGTTGGGCATCAGCCGCATTAATTTCCGACGTCAAAGAAACGTAGCAAACTGGAAAGAATCCCACAATGGTCCATACCAATGAAGAGGTCCGCAATAATAAGTGTATTTCACCATGGAAATATGTGAAATAATACACATTACTAGTTAAACACAGCAATACTGAGCACAGTAACGCAATAATGGACCTCAAATTTCATGAAAATAACCAGTAAAAAAAGCACAACAGCCAACATCATCATGAGGCTGTATGTATGGCTTGGATATTCTGCCCTTGTTATAGCTAGCTATAGTCCAAAACAAGCATGCATACAAACATACACATCTAATACACATCGTATGACCATTGTCTTGTACATTTCTTGATCAGTGACATTTCTGCAAAAGAAATCTGACAATACCGCAAATAACGGTAGATTTCCATGACTGTTAAATATGAGACTGTGCTGCCCTCTAGTGGCTGACATTTTTTTTTACTGTAATGTATTATTTTTGGTAGGCTACGCAAAAGCCAGTTAGGCTTTGCTTAGAAGAGTATATTGACACTTTTTTCTCATTACTATATATAAAAAATCCACAGCTTGTGTTTTATAGACTAATGGTGTTTTAGATAATCTGCTCTCTACACAAAGTGGATGATTTGTTTCAAGTATGTGTTGCATTTACCTTATGGGAACTCAGAAGGGTAGTGTTGAACTTACAATAAATACACCAGGCCAGAATATTAAGATAGCAGTAGGTGGATAGTTTATTAGGTACTTTACCAGGAAAAGGGGGGAGTTCTTGTAAATTGTACCTCTGTCTCTCTCAGCTAGGCTATTCGGGCACACACTACTACATGGATTGAATTTGAGTCACAAATGGCTCTCTGGTTAAAATAATTGCACTAAATAGGGAACGGAGTCGCTTCATTACCATACTCTCTGGACAGCTCTACCCGATAGCATAATACATCCGTACCTTCTGCACATGTGATACTTTACACACACATGTTTGTACATATATTCGGTAGCTCCATTGCTGCTTAGTCAAATTAATTATCTATATACTGCAAAAATGCAACTTTTCATCCGTTCTTGATTTGTAAACGTGCATTTGTTGTTTTCCGCATGTGTTCGAATCAATGTGCGAGTTTGATTGAATTATTGCGTCTATATTTTGGGCGGTAACTACAGCATGAAACTTAAGGCTTTCCTTAGTTGAGAATAACTTCTTTTTTTATGGTGTGCAGGTGCATCTTTGGTGTGGACAGTCAAGAGGGAGAGGCTAACCATTTTTTTTGCTAGAATCTTCCCCATCTGCCAGTGCTGTTCTTTAAAGTGAGTAAGACTAACGTTAGTGTGGTCAACTTGATTAAAAGCTAGTTAGTAGGTTTATCTAGTTTGAGGTTTTGCTACCATCTCACATGGCAGCAAATTAGCAAAAGTTTACCGACCAAGACAGCATGTCAAACGAATGAACAGTTAGTTAGTAGCTAGTAACGTTGTTTGAAACTTATGTTACAAGGTAGTTTCCTATTTTAACAGTAGGTCATTCTTCGATTGTCACTATAACTACCAACTAAAGTTATGCTTTTGTTCCATTGCAATATCGGTCTCCCTATTGAGTGTCTCCACAGGAATGTATCAGCAAACAGACGTAATGACTTCACCAACAGAGAAAATCGTGCTGAAAAGCACCTCAACGACTTCCCTCAACGATCGGTGAGACAACCATTAGCCAGTGGTGATGAGTTTGCAGAGGCCACCTCCTGTACTCCATATCTTGCTCATTGCAAACCCTGTTATGACTAAGTGTATTGTCTCTTATCAGTCTTTCTTCCCCCTTGATACAACATCCAGAGTCCAAGGCCAAACTGGTCTGCTTGCTAGACTACTAGCTACAGCTGGATAATTGGGGGACTTCACCCATGTACACATGCGCATTTTATATGGAGGGCCTGATTGGTGTTAGTTTTGCCCCAGCTAACACACCTGACTTCAATATTCACCTAATCGTGGTCTTCAGTTTAGAATTACATTTGATTTAATCGGTGTTTGCTAGGGATGGAGAAAGTGTGACACCAATCAGGCCCTGGACTGGAGTTGCCCACCCCTGGTATAGGCAGTAAGGGCAGGGGAACGCAACTACATGGATACAGTAGTATGCTAAGCAGTATGTTCTTAATTAACACAGGAGTCTGCTGATGGGAGGACGGTTCATAACAATGACTGGAACGGAGCGAATGGCATCAAATGCCTTGAAACTAGGTGTTTGCTATATTTTAGTAACATTTCACTAATGTCACTCCAGTCATTACCATAAGCCCGCTCTCCCCAATTACACCGCCGCCAGCCTCCTGTGGTTCTTAAACCCTCCCATCTCCTATCCTATATCACCCTATTCGACTGAGGGCCAAGTGTCTGCAGGTTCACTCCCATGTACTTGATCAAGTAAAGTCACTGATCATTTAGGAACTCTCCTCACCTGGTTGTCTAGGTCTTAATTGGACATTTCAAAGGTAAGGTACAAGCCAGCTGACACTGGGCCCTCCATGGAATGAGTTGAACACCCCTGTCCTCCTTTATCCCTCAACCCCTGCTCCTCCAAGCTTCACCACCATGCTGAACAACAAGCAGCTGGAGCCAGTGGCTGTACCAGTCAACATGCAGCAGCAGCAAGTGGCCAGTGTCCGCAACAGGAGACTGGCTCTGCAGATGGAGAACAGGACCTCTGTGCAGGCTGCCCTGCAGCCCAAGGTGAGGGAACTAACCATCCACTTTTCAACCTCTCTAGGTTAGTTAGATTAAGTGTCACTAGTCCAGGGCTGCATTCAGTTCAGTGCAACATTCCATGACAGTTTGTACTGAAGGGCATGTTTCCCCAAAATGGTGTGCACCACTTTGGTGGGTGTGGCATGATCAATATGGGTGTGGCCATTTTGAAATCACTAAACGTGTGCAGCACACACCATACCATCTGACCATACAATTGGATTTGATTGTATCAGTCACATGCGCTGAATACAACCGGTGTAGACCTTACAGTGAAATGCTTACTTACGAACTCCTAACCAACAATGCAGTTTAATTATTTAAAAATAGAATCAGAAATAAAAGTAACAAGTAATTTAAAGAGCAGCAATAAAATAACAGACTATATACAGGGGGTGTACCGGTTAATTGAGGTAATATGTACATGTCTGTAGAGTTATCTCCCTCTGCGCCATCATAATCACACTGTTCTTCAACTTGTCGTTTCCATTGAATTAAAAGCTGAACGCACCCCAGATCAGTACTACCCCAGTATCACTATTTATTTTCCTTTTTCATCAGAGAAATTAAGAAGTGGACTAGATTAGAAGCATTGAAAAGTTCATTTGAATTTTGAAACCAATGGTGCCACCTCCTGGGCATGTCATGTCTTGACTTTCAGTTCATCTATTGAATTGAAATGGAATACACCCAAACTCTGTTGGTACGTTCCAATGTCCCACAGAGCCTGAAGCAGGGCGATGTTCTGGCAAGGCTAGGTCGGCCCGTGGGGACCCTGATGCGGGGGGCCACCAGAAGCCAAGGATTTGCTGTAAGGGGACTGCGAGGAATGCATCGAGGAGGTTTCGGAGTGTGTGGAAACAGAAGGGGCTTTTTCAGAGGTGGCTATGCTTTCAGAGGTGGGTGTACTGTTTTTCAACTGTAGCACAGTTGGAGCCAGTTTGAGCCAGTTTAACTTTGTATCCCATCCTCATTCAGGTGTGAATCCGATGCGTGCCCGGGAAGGGGTGACTAAGCATATGTTTCGTCAGGACTTGAGGTTGCAAGGTGGCCAGCTGAACGATGCTGGAGTGCTGGTTCGCTGCGGCGCCAGGAATGAACTGGGCCTGAGAGGAAGAGGTGAGAGTACTCTCTTAACTTTGTGTACTCTGCCCTCCCTTCTTCCACTGCCCTCGCTCATATCTTGTCATCCCTACCAGGCAGAGGAGCGGGTCTGGGCCTGCGGGGCCGGGGATGGTTCCGAGGCATGGGCAAACCTGAAAAAATCCCCACCAAAGAGGAGCTGGACAACCAACTAGACAACTACATGTCAATGACCAAGAGCCACCTAGACGCAGAGCTGGATTCCTACATGGCCATGGCAGACTCCGACTACATGGAGTAGAACCCTGCTGGAAGATGGGTAGGCAGCATCAACAAATGCACTGAGGCTGTCCAGGGGTGATTCATTAGTAGAACTACCCCTCACTGGAAACAGATGGATGTGACAACCAGGGTCTCTGGCTTAGTCAGAACTATTGTTAGAAGCACTATTTGTGAACAAATATGTGGTGGTACACACAAGCCCAGAAGCCTGTGTTATGTGGCTGAATGTGAGCTCTCTAGAGTCATACTTGAACTGTTATGTTCTTTTCATCATTTATAAGCTTAGCTCAGTGCTGAGCAGGGTGGGCTAAAACCTTGCTTAAGAAAGAAGTATGAAGGTCTGCAGGACTTGTCTAAGAAAATAATTACTTGTTCAGTAAAATCACAAACCAACCAATTCTCTTTGCTCAGGTACATTGTGGGTTTGTCTAAGACACTTCACACAATAGATGTCATGTGTTTGCTACAATGTTATGTTACTTTCAAAACGGAGTTTATTTTTTTATTTTGTGTCATTTATTTGTGACATACTGTATTGTATGTACCTCAGCTAGACAGGTTTGGCTGCATTGTGAATTTATATAGAAATGTTGATTTTAGTTTAGCTGAGAGAAATTACTACAAATGGTGGCAAGAGGACTAGTTAGTTATCCAACCAGTTCCTGTCAGAGAATGTTTTTTTGAGAATGAATGGCCCAACTGTTACAAATATTCTTTAGCGTTTTGATATGCTCAACATTGTTTTAATAAAAATATTTAAAGCTGTTGCTACCAATGATATAAACATTATCATGACATGGCGGCAGTTCATTATTGACCTTCAGTATACATGTAATTGTCACTCGCAGCATAGACATGAGCCAGAAAGTTACCAACGCACGTAAATGCCTTGTCACCGCTAGGGCTGGGGAGAGCACTTCAAACATGTTACTCAAGTCAGGTGACATGGGAGGAACTTCGAGAATTCAAGATGGCTACAATTCTGCCAAGACAAAACATTTTATAATGGAATAACTAACATTTAAAGATGCTTAAAGGGACACTTGAGTATTCCGTAGTGGGTTAGCTGCTGTAAATATACTTCTGGAACTCAACCGATAACTAACCTTAGCTAATATGTAGCTAGCTAGAAGCCAAACGTTACAGAAGCTAGGTTATTTAGCTATCTCATTAGAAGTTACTGACAGTCTAGAGTTCGTGCCCCCCTTACCAGCACAATGAGCGTTCTCGAGTTCTCGATCTTAACACTGCTCCTGGTAGTACCTGCGTCAATTAGGTGAGTGTGCTGTGTCACTGACTGAGCTCTCGTCAAACCTCTGACTCTTGTGAATGTATAAACCAAACCATTCATTTTCTTCTAGTGTCCATGGTGCTATTTCAGGAGAGGAATACTCTACTACAGGTAGACCCTAGCTAGTTAAATAACACTTAAATACAGATCGGGTAGCTGTAGACCCTAAAATTGATGTTTCTAGCTATTGTAATCTCTTTATTTTGTAGCGATAAGCACAACATCCCTTCATTGCTGGCAAGAGGATGAGTTTTCGATTTTGACAGAGTGTGCAAGGTGCAACCCCTTTCAGATGGTGAGGGTTAAAATAATTCCTATTTTCTTGAACACCGTAATACTGATCTTAATTATGGCATCCCCTCACGTGTCTGTCTCTAGAAATCATGGGCACCTTGCGCCCGAACTGGATTCATAGAAAAGATCAACTGTTCAAAAACCAGCAAAGTTGAATACAAGAGGTAGCCTACCTCCTTTTTTTGTATATTTTTATTATAGTATTTTCCTAAATTGATGCAGCCGCCAATTCAGGTCCGACTACAATTTCTCTTTTCTCAGCTGCCGTTCCTCTTGGGTTGATGAGCGCCTATTCTGGAGGTTTGAGGGGATCATGATGTGCCTGACGGTAGTCTTGTTCCTGGTGGTTATAGCTCGTCAGAGAACCCTGGACCACCTGGCTTCTGAAAAGGTCCGCAGGCAGATCCTGTCCATATAGAGACTGGGTGCTGTTGTCTGGCGCTTGACCAATCAAATGTTTGAAGGACTTGAATGGCAGAACTTGCACATTGGTATCACTATTTCCATTTTGATCCCATGTTTTGTTGTGGCCTTATTTGTGAAATGTCTATGTGTAAGTATGACCCATACACTGCACAATAGTTATTGGTTTGAACTAATCTTACAATATGTTCCAAGTCATTACTGCAGTATAGTTAATAATATTGCGGCACAGCATGTCTTTATGTTGTCATAGTTGATATCTTTTCTGTGTCTGTGATTAGAGTTTAGTCCTGCCTAACTATTCCATGTGTCAGTTTTGGGGATTTGAACATGTCAACTTGGTCTCACTTCCTGACATTGTCTCACATTGTCTGCTTGTCACCATAATAACTGAGTTGGTCCAGCCAGAGAGACGAATACTACAAATATCTAGGCCTATGTGTTATTTTTGATTATGTACCCTATTTTCCTTCAAAGATTGATTTCTGAAAAATGGGTTTTACCAGCTACATTTAATGATTACATTTTTTGGTCTGTGATCAATGTGCTTACGGTGTATTTACCAATGATTGGTCAATCACGTTTGTGTGAAATTCAGGTCTGTCTAAACTATACATATCTATGTATTTATAGTGTCGTTTGACAGGCGTTTCCTTTTGGTTACACACTAGCTTAATAAAGAGCAGTGACACTATCAAGAGCAGTGTGCTGGTTTCTTAATTTTTCTGATCTTATTAATCTGTTACCAGGCACCTGCAACAAAGATAGCTCAGATGTGTGAGTGCCTTTTCAATTTTGGTTACACACTATTTGCAAAACCATGTTTCCTCTGATTTCTTACAGTATTTATGTATTTTACAGCACTGTTAACACTATTCCTAATTATTACATTACTGTAAGTGTGTAGCAAATTGTACAGTTTATTGCACTTTCTATTTATGACACCCTAACAGTTTATTTTTATTGATGTGCACAATGTAGCTTTTTGTTAGTAAATATAGTTCTGCTTTTTTTCTGCTTAAGTTGTGAAAGGAATTGGAGAGTTTTATTAATCAATGTTTTTATTTAAAAAAGAGCCTATTTTTTTCATATTTACAGAGCTTACCTTCATATCTGTGCTGAATGCACAACAACCAGAATGGTAGAATGAGAGGCAAATTAAAGAACTCATGGATGGAACAGGTCAGAAGAAGGATATATATTAGAAGTTAGCGAAGCGAAAGTTCAAAATCCTACTATATTTCAGACAGAAATAAATGAACTAATACCATAACAAAAATAAATCACAAACACTTGAGGAAGAAGAGGTTGCACTTTGATCCTCTTGGACAGTCACATAGTTGGCCGTACCGTGGTCCCTTCTTCACTGTGCAGTAGTCACCGACAATACACTGGAAAGAAAATAGAACAAAAATGTTATGGTAGAATTTTACAAATGAGATATTCACAAGGAAGGAAAAGTTGACAGTACTTTTAAGTACCTTG
The DNA here is from genome assembly GCF_023373465.1 of Oncorhynchus keta. Lineage (NCBI taxonomy): Eukaryota > Metazoa > Chordata > Actinopteri > Salmoniformes > Salmonidae > Oncorhynchus > Oncorhynchus keta. Next base: position 67,967 of record NW_026283448.1, on the reverse strand, counting down.
ACCACTAGATGTCGCCATAAGACAGTACTTTTCCCATCACAATCCTTGTTGGCAGCCTACAAGATGGTCTGTCTTTTGCAGGCTTTTGCAACCGCACAAATCTTTCTATGAACTGCATAACAAACAAAGCTCAAAGTTCCGTCTGTTTGTTACATTTCTGTTTTATTCCTCATTTTATAGTTTTTTCTACAGAATAGTATTCATTCAGTGGGAAAACTCCATCTATTCGTGGGGTTAAATGTACCCATTAGTTACTCAAAAGGCTGTGTATAATCTCAATCAGTTCTGAATAGAATCCTTTGAGACTTTGTTTCTTTAGTAGCTTTCAGTCGTCTTCAAAAAAGGACACAGCATAAGCTTTTGGAGTGTTTATTTATTTCCCCAGAACATGCTCTAGCAAGAATGTAGTCTTGACCCGCAATCCAAAAGGTGCCACCCACAACCCACCAGTGGGTCTGACCCACACATTTGGGAAATCGATCACCTATTCAACTATTCACCTGTAGTGTCTGAAATAGCTTGCTTACACTAGGAAGGTGGCTTTGTCTTCTTTCCCACACAGCCATTCTTCTGTTTTGGAGTTTCTCCAGGACGTTATGAAGGACACCCAGCTGCAACACACACAGAGAAAAATCCTTCTGTATTCAAATGGCCCTACATCAAATCTGTTGCCTCACAATAGACCATGTTTAGTGGTTAATTGCAATGACTCACTATGAATATACAGTACATTTGGCCTATATGATCAAATAGTGTCAATAGCATTCTTTAATTGTATCGTAACCTCAATTAATACTTATTACTATAGCAGGTTACTCACCAGTTCCCTAGAGTCCTCTATAACTTCAGCCTTTGGTAGCCTTTCGTCTGTCCATCCTGCAACCACATGGGCTGATTGAGATAGGATGTACAAAAAGGAAATGAACACCAGCAAGATAGCTGCTGATTTTGCCATGTCTGTTTGTAATTGTTGTGTTTTCCACCTAGGGCTAGGCAGAACGGAAAATCTACTGTTCGGTCAAGAGAGAGGCAGATAACCGATGTACTGCGCTTGTAGTGGAAGGTGCTGTCCAAGGTGCTGAACAGAAACCCCTGGGTTGATTTAGTCATCTGGGTTTAGCTCCTTTATCAGACACCCATCTAATAAAGAAGTCACACACACGTCCCTTTATGTCATTAATCCCATATAGAAGACTAGTAGGCTACAGAAACATACCACGAGGAAGATGCGAGGACAACATGTTTGTTTTCATTCTGTGTCTTAGTTGTTTGAGTTAATTGGATTGCATGGATTTCCCAAAGGTAGACTCCTAATGATGAATAAGCATACATGTGAGCTGAAAGGCATGTTTTTAAACGTGTTGACAGAGACCTTTTGGCTCTTTGTGGTCCAACCCCGCTGTGACCGTGGGAAAGTGGCACAATTTTGTGAATGAGATGCCTTGCATTCGTCCCACTAAATATAGTATATCACCTTATTATTGCTGCAGGCCAGGGGCAGATTGGGACCAAAAATCGGCCCTGGAATTTCTAACACACTGGCCCATTCTTTTCCTTGAGTCCCCCACATCGGCCCATTCTCTTCCTTGAGTCCCCCACATCGGCCCATTCTCTTCCTTGAGTCCCCCACACCGGCCCATTCTCTTCCTTGAGTCCCCCACATCGGCCCATTCTCTTCCTTGAGTCCCCCACATCGGCCCATTCTCTTCCTTGAGTCCCCCACATCGGCCCATTCTCTTCCTTGAGTCCCCCACACCGGCCCATTCTCTTCCTTGAGTCCCCCACATCGGCCCATTCTTTTCCTTGAGTCCCCCACATCGGCCCATTCTCTTCCTTGAGTCCCCCACATCGGCCCATTCTCTTCCTTGAGTCCCCCACATCGGCCCATTCTCTTCCTTGAGTCCCCCACATCGGCCCCTATTATTAGCCAGATAACGATAACTTTGCGCAAAAAACAACAACATGTTAGACAGATCCACTGGGCTAAAAATGGACCAGCCCATCTGGCATTTGCCCGAAATGCTAGATGGCCAGTCCGCCTATGCTGTAGTCCTGTTACATAATATGACAAAAAGACACCCCAGTTAATCTCTTGACTCCCTTGATGTAATCTTTTCCTTATTTAGATGGATTAAATACCTCGGTAACGTCAGAGGGCGAGGATCACGTACATGTATCATCCGAGGAGTTCCATGTCATGACGTCATAGAATTCCAGGTAAAATCTCTATAGGGTAGAGAGAGAGAGAGAGAGAGAGAGAGGACATTCATCCAGACCACAGCACCACCAGCCACACCCCCACCCAGGAGCACCGCCAGGGATTTTGGGCCCCATGAAAAGATATCACATTGGGCTCCACCACCACAGGCCATGCCAACCCTGCACAATTGCTGTAACCACACACCTCCAAAACCCAATCGATCTACTCAAAGCTTTAAATAACTCTACCTTTGCAGGCTTGCAACTCTCTTGTAGTCCAATATTTACTGTCTGATATTTCCTGACAGCGAGCTGTGAAAATATAACACTGTGCAGACATGCAGGCAACATTCTGCATACAGTGGAATTCACTATCTGATGCAAGACTGATACCCTCTATAAGAAATGTGCTAAAGGCCATCTTTTACAGTCTAAATGTCATTTTAATGGTACAATTCTTGAATGGAAAATTCTCTTAACATGAATGAATAACTTAAAATAAATATAACTTAAATATACATCAACCTTTTCAATTAAAATAAATTAACATTATCATCCATAGAATGATATAACAGACAAAATGATAAAATCAGCAGCAGATTTTTAAACTAAGTTACATACCAAATAGAAAATAAGCAGCTGGAAAAGTGGAAATGGAAAACAAAATGGAAATCGAAATGAAAAGGCCCGATGGTGGCGCCAGAGGAAAGGTCATGAGGTCACCAAATCAATAGGTTTTTTCCACTTGGGGTCTTGATTGTGCACAACAAATTTGATGGAAATCCAGCCATTACTTTGAGATATATCTTGTTCTCAGCCTGTGAGCATCATTTGTATTGTAATCCAATATCTATAGCAATGCCTTACTCACCAAGAGCCCAGCGCCAAGCCTTCTTGCTAGCAAAGTCCCTGATCAAGTCTTTGAAGTCCAGTTTCTAGCTAACTGACTTTAAATGGACAGTATGGCAAGACTGCAAAGCCTGTCCTGGGACATAGTGAACCTCAAATAGTTTTAAAAAATCAGTTTTAGCTTACTGAAAGCTCTCTCACCACCAGCAACAGTCACAGGCAGTGTGCAAAATATACGTAAAGCAATGCACACGACTACAAAAATGCTTTGCAGCTGCATCTGACAAATTGCATTCAGGAGACCAAGAGGGGACAAGTTAGGGGGGGTAAGTGTCAGCATATACAGTGTTCAGGAGACCAAGAGGGAACAAGTTAGGGGGGTAAGTGTCAGCATATACAGTGTTCAGGTGTCAGGAGACCAAGAGGGGACAAGTTAGGGGGGTAAGTGTCAGCATATACAGTGTTCAGGAGACCAAGAGGGGACAAGTTAGGAGGGGTAAGTGTCAGCATATACAGTGTTCAGGTGTCAGGAGACCAAGAGGGAACAAGTTAGGGGGGGTAAGTGTCAGCATATACAGTGTTCAGGTGTCAGGAGACCAAGAGGGGACAAGTTAGGGGGGGTAAGTGTCAGCATATACAGTGTTCAGGAGACCAAGAGGGGACAAGTTAGGAGGGGAGAGTGTCAGCATATACAGTGTTCAGGAGACCAAGAGGGGACAAGTTAGGAGGGGAAAGTGTCAGCATATACAGTGTTCAGGAGACCAAGAGGGGACAAGTTAGGAGGGGAGAGTGTCAGCATATACAGTGTTTAGGTGTCAGGAGACCAAGAGGGGACAAGTTAGGGGGGGTAAGTGTCAGCATATACAGTGTTCAGGTGTCAGGAGACCAAGAGGGAACAAGTTAGGAGGGGTAAGTGTCAGCATATACAGTGTTCAGGTGTCAGGAGACCAAGAGGGAACAAGTTAGGGGGGGTAAGTGTCAGCATATACAGTGTTCAGGAGACCAAGAGGGGACAGGTTAGGAGGGGTAATTGTCAGCATATACAGTGTTCAGGTGTCAGGAGACCAAGAGGGGACAAGTTAGGGGGGGTAAGTGTCAGCATATACAGTGTTCAGGTGTCAGGAGACCAAGAGGGAACAAGTTAGGAGGGGTAAGTGTCAGCATATACAGTGTTCAGGAGACCAAGAGGGAACAAGTTAGGGGGGGTAATTGTCAGCATATACAGTGTTCAGGTGTCAGGAGACCAAGAGGGAACAAGTTAGGGGGGGTAAGTGTCAGCATATACAGTGTTCAGGAGACCAAGAGGGGACAAGTTAGGGGGGGTAATTGTCAGCATATACAGTGTTCAGGAGACCAAGAGGGGACAAGTTAGGGGGGGTAATTGTCAGCATATACAGTGTTCAGGAGACCAAGAGGGAACAAGTTAGGGGGGGTAAGTGTCAGCATATACAGTGTTCAGGAGACCAAGAGGGGACAAGTTAGGAGGGGTAATTGTCAGCATATACAGTGTTCATCTGTCTTACTTCATGTTGAAACTCAGGGGTAAGATTTACATTTACATTTAAGTCATTTAGCAGACGCTCTTATCCAGAGCGACTTACAAATTGGTGCATTCACCTTATGACATCCAGTGGAACAGCCACTTTACAATAGTGCATCTAAATCTTTTAAGGGGGGTGAGAAGGATTACTTTATCCTATCCTAGGTATTCCTTAAAGAGGTGGGGTTTCAGGAGTCTCCGGAAGGTGGTGATTGACTCCGCTGTCCTGGCGTCGTGAGGGAGTTTGTTCCACCATTGGGGGCCAGAGCAGCGAACAGTTTTGACTGGGCTGAGCGGGGAACTGTACTTCCTCAGTGGTAGGGAGGCGAGCAGGCCAGAGGTGGATGAATGCAGTGCCCTTGTTTGGGTGTAGGGCCTGATCAGAGCCTGGAGGTACTGAGGTGCCGTTCCCCTCACAGCTCCGTAGGCAAGCACCATGGTCTTGTAGCGGATGCGAGCTTCAACTGGAAGCCAGTGGAGAGAGCGGAGGAGCGGGGTGACGTGAGAGAACTTGGGAAGGTTGAACACCAGACGGGCTGCAGCGTTCTGGATGAGTTGTAGGGGTTTAATGGCACAGGCAGGGAGCCCAGCCAACAGCGAGTTGCAGTAATCCAGACGGGAGATGACAAGTGCCTGGATTAGGACCTGCGCCGCTTCCTGTGTGAGGCAGGGTCAAGTTACTCTGCGGATGTTGTAGAGCATGAACCTACAGGAACGGGCCACCGCCTTGATGTTAGTTGAGAACGACAGGGTGTTGTCCAGGATCACGCCAAGGTTCTTAGCGCTCTGGGAGGAGGACACAGTGGAGTTGTCAACCGTGATGGCGAGATCATGGAACGGGCAGTCCTTCCCCAAGGGAGGAAGAGCAGCTCCGTCTTGCCGAGGTTCAGCTTGAGGTGGTGATCCGTCATCCACACTGATATGTCTGCCAGACATGCAGAGATGCGATTCACCACCTGGTCATCAGAAGGAGGAAAGGAGAAGATTAATTGTGTGTCGTCTGCATAGCAATGATAGGAGAGACCATGTGAGGTTATGACAGAGCCAAGTGACTTGGTGTATAGCGAGAATAGGAGAGGGCCTAGAACAGAGCCCTGGGGGACACCAGTGGTGAGAGCGCGTGGTGAGGAGACAGATTCTCGCCACGCCACCTGGTAGGAGCGACCTGTCAGGTAGGACGCAATCCAAGCGTGGGCCGCGCCGGAGATGCCCAACTCGGAGAGGGTGGAGAGGAGGATCTGATGGTTCACAGTATCGAAGGCAGCCGATAGGTCTAGAAGGATGAGAGCAGAGGAGAGAGAGTTAGCTTTAGCGGTGCGGAGCGCCTCCGTGATACAGAGAAGAGCAGTCTCAGTTGAATGACTAGTCTTGAAACCTGACTGATTTGGATCAAGAAGGTCATTCTAGATCTCTGGAAATACTTCATGATCAGTGGATGGCACACAGAAAATACTTTATCCTCACTAATCTGACCAAGTTTCAGAACAACTGAAAATTATATAACCATTTTTGCAGTGGTGTGGAACCTAGTGTCCAAGTCACATATGATGTTGTCCATAGCAGTAAAAACACTGTTCCCGAAACACTGTTGCTACACTGTCCTGAGCTGTCTCCTCTTGAGAGGTCTCACCATGGAATCTCTTCCTTTTCCTCTGGCGGCTGTGTTCCTTGCTAAATTGAGGTGCAACATCCATTTGTGTAGCAGTCAGTGTTTCCACAGACAGGAGAGACTCCCATCCATCTCTCAGAGCCTGCACCTCTTCCTTTAAGGCTGATATTGGCTGCCTCTGGGTCAAGTGAGATTTTTACTGCCTGGAGAATCACATTCCTGTCCTCAATGCATTGCAGTACTTTCAGCCAGAGGAGGACAATAGCGTTGAATGACAGGAAGTAGTTCTTTCCGACCACTAGCTTCTGATCTGGCCTCACTGTTGAGACTGCATGTCATGAGTATGTTACAAGGGTCTTGATGACACACAGTAGGTGTTTCACTACAGGTTTAACAGCATCGATCCTTGCACTCCAGCGGGTATTGGAGAGGTGATACAAAGAGCAACCTGTTTTCTCTTTGTAGATGGCCCATCGCTCTGGGCTGCCGCTAACAGGTGTGTAAAGGCGATTGATGCAGCCAAAAAATGTTGATACTTCTGGGCTTGACTCTGCAGCCTGCCCAACTACAACATTTATGGTGTGGGAGGCACAAGGTGAAAATGTAGCAAGAGGATTTGTCTTTAATATTTGGGCTTGGACTCCCTTGACTTTCCCTGACATGTTTGTCCCGTTGTCATATCCCTGCCCTCTGCCATCTCCAATGTCTATCCCTTGTTCATGAAGCACACTATCATCTCACTTCCTGTCTTTTTGTGAAAGTCCTTGAATTCAAGAAACCGTTCAGTGATGTCCCAGTCTTCTGTTTCTTTGTTATAATTCACATATCTTATGAGCACAACATTCTGCTCAGTGTGGGAAGTGTCTGGTGTAGCATCACACATGACTGAATAATAAATAGCATCCTCCCTTTCCTTTAGAATTATTTTCAAAACTCCTCTGCCACATAATTCAATGAACTCATTTTGAATGTCAGAGCTCAGATAACGTGTCAGCCTGGTTCCTTTTTTTGTCCCTGATTTTTTGTAAGTGCTGATTCATCGGTGGAGAGACGAGCTCTAGTGTGCCTAGGAAAGGACCATTGTGGATGTCATCTGGGACTTTGGTTTTACCCCTGAAAAGGAAGTTCCTTGATGCCAACTGCAGTGTTACATCTAGGATTCTCTGCAAGAGAGCTCTATTTTTCTCAGGTTCTGTTTGTATCTGCTTCTGCAACTGACAGTCAATGCCACTAACTGCCATTACAGGTTGTTGCAAATTCTTCCACTTCAAGTAGCAGTCTCTGTGTGCCTTATTTCTCTCATGGCTTGGAAATATATCATACATACGACACCACTTCACATCGGACATTTTATATCCGTGTTGCACTAGCGGTTCTGGGTGGGCGGGGGCCAGTGCCCCTGTGACAACAATTTTGGACCCCCTTGTGGCCCCCCTAAATGTGGAGTATGACATCATTTTGACATAACTCATTTTTGCTATCGTTCTTTTTTTACATCCGTTATTAGACAGTGGCAACGGGGAACACTAATTTAACCCACACATTTTCTAGAGGGACGGCTTTGGGCGGAACACAACAGTATCGTACCAGATGCAGTTTTTTCTATTCAGAAGTTGTAAGAAATTCTGCACTAATATTATAGTTCAAGCTTGAGGTCGACCGATTAGGATTTTTCAACGCCGATACTGAAACCGATTATTGGAGGACCAAAAAAATCCGATACTGATCAATCAGCAGATTTTTTAAATGTATTTGTGATAATGACAATTGCAACAATACTGAATGAACACTTATTTTAACTTAATATAATACGTCAATAAAAATCTATTTAGCCTCAAATAAATAATAAAACATGTTCAATTTGGTTTAAATAATGCAAAAACAAGGTGTTGGAGAAGTGAAAGTGCAATATGTGCCATGTAAAAAAGCAAACGTTTCAGTTCCTTACTCAGAACATGAGAACATATGAAAAGTTGGTGGTTCCTTTTAACATGAGACTTCAATATTCCCAGGTAAGAAGTTTTAGGTTGTAGTTAATTTAGTATTTATAGGACTATTTCTCTCTATACCATTTGTATTTCATTAACCTTTGACTATTGGATGTTCTTATAGGCACTTTAGTATTGCCAGTGTAACAGTATAGCTTCCATCCCTCTCCTCGCCCCTACCTGGGCTCGAACCTGGAACACATCGACAACAGCCACCCTCGAAGCAGCGTTACCCATCGCTCCACAAAAGCCGCGGCCCTTGCAGAGCAAGGGGAATAACTACTCCAAGTCTCAGAGCGAGTGACGTTTGAAACGCTATTAGCGCGCACCCCGCTAACTAGCTAGCCATTTCACATCGGTTACACCAGCCATTAGGCTGATAGGTTTGAAGTCATAAACAGCGCTATGCTTGCGAAGAGCTGCTGGCAAAACGCACCAAAGTGCTGTTTGAATGAATGCTTACGAGCCTGCTGCTACCTTTATCAAATATCAAATCATAGACTTAATTATAACATAATAACACACCGAAATACGAGCCTTTGGTCATTAATAAAGTCGAAATACTGTAAATGGAAGGAACATTAAATCCCTTCTAGACAACTTCCTGGACAAAATGTTTCATTGTAAAACTGAAGGTGTAAACTTGGCAGTAGAAAACCTAAATAGTATATTTGACCTCTCAGCTTCCCTATCAAATCTAATAGGGAAGCTGAAAATGGTTTGATGAAGAATGCAAAAACATAATAAATAAATTGAGAAACCTATCAAACCCAAAAAATAGAGACCCAGAAAAGCTGAGCCTTCACTGTGGTGAATCACTAAAACAATACGGAAATACACTAATGAAAAAGAAGGGAAAGCATGTCAGAAATCAGCTCAAAGTCATTGAAGAATCCATAGAACACCACTTCGGGAAAAACTGGAAAACACTAAACAAACAACAACACAAAGAGTTATCTATCCAAAATGGAGATGGACAAAACACTTCTCCAATCTTTTTGGCCCTATAACAAAGAACAAACAGCAAAACATATACCTGATCAAATACACATCTTAGAATCAACTATTAAAGACTACCAGAACCCACTGGATTCTCCAATTACCTTGAATGAGCTACAGGACAAAATACAAACCCTCCAACCCAAAAAGGTACGTGGTGTTGATGGTATCCTCAATGAAATGATAAAATATACAGACCACAAATTCCAATTGGCTATATTTAAACTCTTTAACATTATCCTTAGCTCTTGCATCTTCCCCAATATCTGGAACCAAGGACTGATCACCCAAATCCACAAAAGTGGAGATAAATTTGACCTCAATAACAACCGTGGGATATGCATCAACAGCAACCTTGGGAAAATCCTCTGCATTATCATTAATAGCAGACTCGTACATTTCCTCAGTGAAAACAATGTACTGAGGAAATGTCAAATGGGCTTTTTACCAAATTACCATACAACAGACCACACATTCACCCTGCGCTCCCTAATTGAAACAAACAAACCAAAACAAAGGCAAAGTCTTCTCATGCTTTGTTGATTTCAAAAAAGCCTTTGACTCAATCTGGCATGAGGGTCTGCTATACAAATTGATGGAAAGTGTTGTTGGGAGAAAAACATACAATGTTATAAAATCCATGTACACAAACAACAAGTTTGCGGTTAAAATGGGCAAAAAACACATTTCTTTCCAGAGGGCCGTGGGGTGAGACATGCAGCTTCATTAAGCCCCACCCTCTTCAACACACATTTCTTTCCAGAGGGCTGTGGGGTGAGACATGCAGCTTCATTAAGCCCCACCCTCTTCCACAGAGGGCTTCATGCAGCTTCAAAGCCCCACCCTCCCTCTCAACACACATTTCTTTCCAGAGGGCCGTGGGGTGAGACATGCAGCTTCATTAAGCCCCACCCTCTTCACCCTTTCAGAGGGCAGACATGCATTTCTTTCAACAGAGAGGGCCGTGGGGTGAGACATGCAGCTTCATTAAGCCCCACCCTCTTCAACACACATTTCTTTCCAGAGGGCCGTGGGGTGAGACATGCAGCTTCATTAAGCCCCACCCTCTTCAACACACATTTCTTTCCAGAGGGCCGTGGGGTGAGACATGCAGCTTCATTAAGCCCCACCCTCTTCAACACACATTTCTTTCCAGAGGGCCGTGGGGTGAGACATGCAGCTTCATTAAGCCCCACCCTCTTCAACACACATTTCTTTCCAGAGGGCCGTGGGGTGAGACATGCAGCTTCATTAAGCCCCACCCTCTTCAACACACATTTCTTTCCAGAGGGCCGTGGGGTGAGACATGCAGCTTCATTAAGCCCCACCCTCTTCAACACATTTCTTTCCAGAGGGCCGTGGGGTGAGACATGCAGCCTGTGGGGTGAGACATGCAGCTTCATTAAGCCCCACCCTCCTCAACACACATTTCTTTCCAGAGGGCTGTGGGGTGAGACATGCAGCTTCATTAAGCCCCACCCTCTTCAACACACATTTCTTTCCAGAGGGCCGTGCAGCTTCATTAAGCCCCACCCTCTTCACCCTCTTCAACACACATTTCTTTCCAGAGGGCCGTGGGGTGAGACATGCAGCCCCACCCTCTTCATTTCTTTCCAGAGCCCAGCACCCCACCCTCTTCAACACACATTTCTTTCCAGAGGGCCGTTTCTTTCCAGAGGGCCGTGGGGTGAGACATGCAGCTTCATTAAGCCCCACCCTCTTCAACACACATTTCTTTCCAGAGGGCCGTGGGGTGAGACATGCAGCTTCATTAAGCCCCACCCTCTTCAACACACATTTCTTTCCAGAGGGCCGTGGGGTGAGACATGCAGCTTCATTAAGCCCCACCCTCTTCAACACACATTTCTTTCCAGAGGGCCGTGGGGTGAGACATGCAGCTTCATTAAGCCCCACCCTCTTCAACACACATTTCTTTCCAGAGGGCCGTGGGGTGAGACATGCAGCTTCATTAAGCCCCACCCTCTTCAACACACATTTCTTTCCAGAGGGCCGTGGGGTGAGACATGCAGCTTCATTAAGCCCCACCCTCTTCAACACACATTTCTTTCCAGAGGGCTGTGGGGTGAGACATGCAGCTTCATTAAGCCCCACCCTCTTCAACACACATTTCTTTCCAGAGGGCTGTGGGGTGAGACATGCAGCTTCATTAAGCCCCACCCTCTTCAACACACATTTCTTTCCAGAGGGCCGTGGGGTGAGACATGCAGCTTCATTAAGCCCCACCCTCTTCAACACACATTTCTTTCCAGAGGGCTGTGGGGTGAGACATGCAGCTTCATTAAGCCCCACCCTCTTCAACATATATTTCAACAAATTGGCGTGGGTACTAGAATAGTCTGCAGCACCTGGCCTCACCCTACTAGAATCTGAAGTCAAATGTCTACTGTTTGCTGATGATCTGGTGCTTCTGTCTCCAACCAAGGAGGGCCTACAGCAGCACCTAGATCTTCTGAACAGATTCTACCAGACCTGGACCCTGACAGTAAATCTCAGTAAGACCCATCCCTCTACCCCTGTACAGGCCCAGTCCCATCCCTCTACCCCTCTGTAAATGGCTCTAAAGCCTCATTGCACCTCATTGGGGATTTCTCTGTTTTATTGTTAGCATATAATTCTCTTTTAAATGCTTTTCTAGGGCAGGGAAGGGAATTAGAACCCTATAAGTAATACATGGGTTGCCTCATTTCACATCTGCATGTCATTAAACCATAGACTATTAACCATTGACCATAAAGAAGAGAAAACATGTACTATGGTTGTAGAAAGCATTATATTTTCATAACAGAATATCAAACAGAAACAAAACATACTTGTAAAAGATGTGTTAAAAGATAAACAGCATGTATAATATACATATTAGTTTGTATGAAGTCCAAACAAGATGGAATACGTGGGGTATATTGGCTTTGTGCTATTATTACTCTAAGGGACACATCACAGCCAGAAGAGGACTGGCCACCCCACATAGCCTGGTTCCTCTCTAGGTTTCTTCCTAGGTTTTGGCCTTTCTAGGGAGTTTTTCCTACTGTGCTTCTACACCTGCATTGCTTGCTGTTTGGGGTTTGAGGCTGGGTTTCTGTATTTTGAGAACACTTTGAGATACCAGCTGATGTAAGAAGGGCTTTATAAATACATTTGATTTAGATTTTGATTTGATCTTACAACTTGAGACGTGCATACAATGCAAATATTATTATGGGAGATGTTTATGAATTCAAGTTGTGGGCTTCTTTCATAAGTTAGGATTCAGGAGTCACTGAGTTTTTCCAACTATAGTATAGAAGGTCAGTGGTGGAGAATCTCATGCTGTGTCCATTTGATCCTTAAAAAGGTCCAATTCCAGAATATTGGGTAGCTTTCTCCTCAGTCCAATTCCAGAATATTAGGTAACTTTCTGCTCAGTTCAGGGTCCTGTATATCTGTAAGAATTGAGAAACACATATTAGTGGAGAAAATAAAGAAGAGGTTTATGACCCTGTCTCCAAATCATTAAAAAAGCCTTTTCACAGGATATTGTCATCAATTAACTTTGTTTATTTTCAAGACCCTTCAATTCTAGACGGGGTGAAAAATGATGGTTACTTAGGTGCCCTTTGGCGTTCATCCCATTTGGGGCCTTCACATGAATGTCTAGAGAGAGATATCTTTATGGCTATGAGCCTATGAATGATGGGAGTCGCAAATAAAGTGGTCAGGGTACTTAACCTTTGACCTCAAGGTCCTGTGTTAACTTCCTAGTCCTAGTGTGTACCACTGTGTGCTATCAATGCATGGCACTTTTCCACATTCATTATGTCCTGCAACCTGTATATTATTGAGGAGAAATAGGAGAAGGGAGAAAGAAAGACAAAGACATGTTAAAGAAAGTTTTGGTCAATAAGTAGATGTACCTGTGTATGTTCTGCAGTGCTCGGTTTCATTCACAGTAATCGATGGAGTTGGTGAGCAGCCAATCCGAGGAGTAGCACTGGGCATGGGGAGCCAATCGCTAAAGCCTGAATAGGGGTCGGTAAAAGGTCATTAGAACATGATAAGCTGCAGAATGGAAGTGTTATAAGAACATTCTGTACCTTATTCTCAAGATCCTTCTCCTCCACATTCTTCTTCTCTCCTAGAATGACATACAAACTATAGTCCTCATGGCCGGTGGTGTTACCTTAAAAGATGACGGACATCAACGATGTTGGTGAGGAGAACCACAAAGTGAGACCACACTAACACTTGAACTGACATATCTGGTTAAGTGGCTTACTGAAATAGGTGTAATCGAAGGTGGCGGTGTAGTCATAGTCTGGTGTTTGTGTAGAATAGTCATCATATTCCTCCTCATAGTCCTCTTTGTTTGCTGTGGAAAAAGGGAAGAGAAAGAAATGCTATGACCAAAAACCTGGTCAGCCCTGAAACTAAAAGCCATCTATATCATACCTCATATCCCATCATGTCTTTCACTGAACTACACTCCAAGTCATTGTGCTCCTCAACATCTCCTATTACAAACCTATCAGATACACCCAACATGAGGACTACGCAGTGTGTTATATGCAAGAAAACAAAAGCCATTGTTCCATTAAATGTGGATTCTGGGTTTGGAGAGCCCCACCTCATTTGTTTGGTATGCCTCAGGGGAGAAATAAACCTTATCTTCCCTGCCTAGGACCAACAGAGACATCTCCTATGAGTTATGGAGGAGAGACACACAGAGACATCTCCTATGAGTTATGGAGGAGAGACACACAGAGACATCTCCTATGAGTTATGGAGGAGAGACACACAGAGACATCTCCTATGAGTTATGGAGGAGAGACACACAGAGACATCTCCTATGAGTTATGGAGGAGAGACACACAGAGACATCTCCTATGAGTTATGGAGGAGAGACACACAGAGACATTCCTATGAGTTATGGAGGAGAGACACACAGAGACATCTCCTATGAGTTATGGAGGAGAGACACACAGAGACATTTCCTATGAGTTATGGAGGAGAGACACACAGAGACTTCTCCTATGAGTTATGGAGGAGAGACACACAGAGACATCTCCTATGAGTTATGGAGGAGAGACACACAGAGACATTTCCTATGAGTTATGGAGGAGAGACACACAGAGACATTTCCTATGAGTTATGGAGGAGAGACACACAGAGACATTTCCTATGAGTTATGGAGGAGAGACACACAGAGACTTCTCCTATGAGTTATGGAGGAGAGACACACAGAGACATCTCCTATGAGTTATGGAGGAGAGACACACAGAGACTTCTCCTATGAGTTATGGAGGAGAGACACACAGAGACATCTCCTATGAGTTATGGAGCAGAGACACACAGAGACATCTCCTATGAGTTATGGAGGAGAGACACACAGAGACTTCTCCTATGAGTTATGAAGTAGAGACAGACATAGACTTCTCCTATGAGTTATGGAGCAGAGACACACAGAGACTTCTCCTATGAGTTATGGAGCAGAGACACACAGAGACTTCTCCTATGAGGTATGGAGCAGAGACACACAGAGACATCTCCTATGAGTTATGGAGCAGAGACACACAGAGACTTCTCCTATGAGTTATGGGGTAGAGATTAACATATACCTTTCATATGAGTTATGGAGCAGAGACACACAGAGACTTCTCCTATGAGTTATGGAGCAGAGACACACAGAGACTTCTCCTATGAGGTATGGAGCAGAGACACACAGAGACATCTCCTATGAGTTATGGAGCAGAGACACACAGAGACTTCTCCTATGAGTTATGGAGCAGAGACACACAGAGACTTCTCATATGAGTTATGGAGCAGAGACACACAGAGACTTCTCCTATGAGGTATGGAGCAGAGACACACAGAGACATCTCCTATGAGTTATGGAGCAGAGACACACAGAGACTTCTCCTATGAGTTATGGAGCAGAGACACACAGAGACTTCTCATATGAGTTATGGAGCAGAGACACACAGAGACTTCTCCTATGAGGTATGGAGCAGAGACACACAGAGACTTCTCCTATGAGTTATGGAGCAAAGACAAACAGAGGAGAACAATGGAACCGTATGGAGGCAGGAGGGAGGTCTGGCCCCCAGGGGGATACATCATGGAGCTGGTCTGGCCCCCAGGGGGATACATCATGGAGCTGGTCTGGCCCCCAGGGGGATACATCATGGAGCTGGTCTGGCCCCCAGGGGGATACATCATGGAGCTGGTCTGGCCCCCAGGGGGATACATCATGGAGCTGGTCTGGCCCCCAGGGGGATACATCATGGAGCTGGTCTGGCCCCCAGAGGGATACATCATGGAGCTGGTCTGGCCCCCAGAGGGATACATCATGGAGCTGGTCTGGCCCCCAGGGATACATCATGGAGCTGGTCTGGCCCCCAGGGGGATACATCATGGAGCTGGTCTGGCCCCCAGGGGGATACATCATGGAGCTGGTCTGGCCCCCAGGGGGATACATCATGGAGCTGGTCTGGCCCCCAGGGGGATACATCATGGAGCTGGTCTGGCCCCCAGGGGGATACATCATGGAGCTGGTCTGGCCCCCAGGGGGATACATCATGGAGCTGGTCTGGCCCCCAGGGGGATACATCATGGAGCTGGCAGCAGGAAAATACACAATCTGGAACTCCATCCATCAGACTCTATACCAGTAGAGGACAGCCAAGAGTAAACTGCAGAGCAGTGAACTACAGTGGGGCACGATGCAGAGCGGACTGGTGTGAAACAATGAGCATCAGGTTTCCCTGGTGGAATCTCATCAGCTAGCGAAACGAACCGTCGCATGTCTTGTGAAATGCTTGGTTGAGCAAGGCCACATGTGAATGACCGTATTAACTTTTGGATACGTTCTAGAGACAGCGTTTTCCTGTCATTTGATTTAGGGCCACATATTTAGCTTGTGATATATCAAACCATTTCTCAATAATTGCAGAGGAATAAAATGCTCATGGAGAGTTGGTTGACAAACATGCTGAAGAAATGAGAAGTTGACCATACTTTAGGGCTTTACCACCATCTCATTCAACCACATGGCCTGTATGATAGACTAACCTTCATGAAAAAAGCTTGAATGAACGTAAAAGAGGAAATGTCTGCCCTTCAGAGCTAAATATCCAGTGGTGGGTCAAGTGGGGATAGTCCTGATGGGGAATTGAAGGGGAGAAAGGTGGATATGGCTGCTGCTACTGTTACCAATGCCAGACATACACAATAAGGACGTAGCAAAGAGGGGGGTTTAGCTGAATGTTGGGGATGGGAACTCTCACAAAGTCATATGTGAGGGGGAATTCCTGACCTCTCTCTCTCTTGATCACAGGTCTCAATCACAATGGTAGGAAGGAACCTTAGTGGGATAAAGTAATAATCTTACAATGATTGGACTTTCCAAGTGAGTAACATAAAGGAAACCAGCTCTTTCCAGACATCTGACAGCCTCTACACAAAAACAAAATGGACGTTCCAGTGATCTAATAATAATGAGCTTCTAATCCAGTCACCATGTCTCAGGGGAAAGTCCAATAGATTCCTCCAGTGTCCTGCAAGTATGGATCCATTCCATTGATTCCGCTCCAGCCATTACCAAGAGCCCATCTTCCCCAATTAAGTTGCCACCAACCTCCTTTGATACATTTACTATTAAACCGTTTTTGCATAATAATAATAACTCAATGCTTTGTCTCTGTGGGTAAGTTGGTTTTGACTCATCCCAGGAACCTGATCATCATATATATAGAGATTATTTTTCTCCCCAATTTCATGGTATCCAATTGGTAGTTACAGTCTTGTCTCATCGCTGCAACTCCCGTACGGACTCGGGAGAGGTAAAGGTCGAGAGCCATGTGTCCTCTGAAACACAACCAAGCCACATTGCTTCTTGACACAATGCCCACTTAACCTGGAAGCCAGCCGCACCAACATCTCGGAGGAAACACCGTACACCGTGTCACCGGCCAAACCCTCCCCTAACCCGGACGACACTGGGCCAATTGTGCGCCGCCCCATGGGTCTCCCGGTAACAGCTGGCTGCCTGGACTCGAACCCAGAATCTCTAGTGGCACAGCCTTAGACTGCTGCACCACTCAGGAGGCCCTGATGATCAATTTTGTTTTGATAGGAGGAGCCTGTATACTCTTGTCTCGACAACAAGCTGAAACAGCTCATGTTGAAACTCACGCTCTGTCTGATAACACTTCGGCAGCCGTACCATACTGGCACTGGAGAGTGTTTACATTTACACTCTCTGTGATGAGTCAACTACAGGTTCTTCAACAACCTCCCAGAACCATAGAAGAGCCCTTTGGCAAAGAAGTCAGACTGCAACAAGCCAAGTCTTGCATCAGTTTCTGTACTCAGACTATGGGAAGGATGATTTAGGGAAACACAACTACTCTCCAGCTGTAAATCA
Organism: Oncorhynchus keta; assembly: GCF_023373465.1. Taxonomy (NCBI): domain Eukaryota; kingdom Metazoa; phylum Chordata; class Actinopteri; order Salmoniformes; family Salmonidae; genus Oncorhynchus; species Oncorhynchus keta. The sequence continues at coordinate 50,364 of NW_026283448.1, read as the reverse complement.
GGTGACTTCTTTCAATCCACTGATATGATAGGGAGAAGTGGGTTTTTTCTTCTGCTCAGAATGGATGGGGCTCAAATGGGCTGCTAATGTTCTCCAGAATCCCCCTAGAGGTCTTCATCATTACTATTATTTTCACTATCACTGTAATAAATAGCCTTTGTACTCTCTTATTTGGCTACATATGAGGACGACCTTCAAGAGCTTTATTCACTACTCCCATAGGTAGAGCTTTATTCACTACTCCCATAGGTAGAGCTTTATTCACTACTCTCATAGGTAGAGCTTTATTCACTACTCCCATAGGTAGAGCTTTATTCACTACTCCCATAGGTAGAGCTTTATTCACTACTCCCATAGGTAGAGCTTTATTCACTAGTCCCATAGGTAGAGCTTTATTCACTAGTCCCATAGGTAGAGCTTTATTCACTACTCCCATAGGTAGAGCTTTATTCACTACTCCCATAGGTAGAGCTTTATTCACTACTCCCATAGGTAGATTCAGCTTTATTCACTATAGGTAGAGCTTTATTCACTACTCCCATAGGAGAGCTTTATTCACTACTCCCATAGGTAGAGCTTTATTCACTACTCCCATAGGTAGAGCTTTATTCACTCCCACTTTATTCACTACCCCATAGGTAGAGCTTTATTCACTACTCCCATAGGTAGAGCTTTATTCACTACTCCCATAGGTAGATTCACTACTTTATTCACTACTCCCATAGGTAGAGCTTTATTCACTACTCCCATAGGTAGAGCTTTATTCACTACTCCCATAGGTAGAGCTTTATTCACTACTCCCATAGGTAGAGCTTTATTCACTACTCCCATAGGTAGAGCTTTATTCACTACTCCCATAGGTAGAGCTTTATTCACTACTCCCATAGGTAGAGCTTTTCATTCACTATTCACTCCCCATAGGTAGAGCTTTATTCACTACTCCCATAGGTAGGCTTTATTCACTACTCCCATAGGTAGAGCTTTATTCACTACTCCCATAGGTAGTTTATTCACTACTCCCATAGGTAGAGCTTTATTCACTACTCCCATAGGTAGAGCTTTATTCACTACTCCCATAGGTAGAGCTTTATTCACTACTCCCATAGGTAGAGCTTTATTCACTACTCCCATAGGTAGAGCTTTATTCACTACTCCCATAGGTAGAGCTTTATTCACTACTCCCATAGGTAGAGCTTTATTCACTACTCCCATAGGTAGAGCTTTATTCACTACTCCCATAGGTAGATTCACTACTTTATTCACTACTCCCATAGGTAGAGCTTTATTCACTACTCCCATAGGTAGAGCTTTATTCACTACTCCCATAGGTAGAGCTTTATTCACTACTCCCATAGGTAGAGCTTTATTCACTCAGGTAGAGCTTTATTCACTACTCCCATAGGTAGAGCTTTATTCACTACTCCCATAGGTAGAGCTTTATTCACTACTCCCATAGGTAGAGCTTTATTCACTACTCCCATAGGTAGAGCTTTATTCACTACTCCCATAGGTAGAGCTTTATTCACTACTCCCATAGGTAGAGCTTTATTCACTACTCCCATAGGTAGAGCTTTATTCACTACTCCCATAGGTAGAGCTTTATTCACTACTCCCATAGGTAGAGCTTTATTCACTACTCCCATAGGTAGAGCTTTATTCACTACTCCCATAGGTAGAGCTTTATTCACTACTCTCAGAGGTAGAGCTTTATTCACTACTCCCATAGGTAGAGCTTTATTCACTACTCCCATAGGTAAAGCTTTATTCACTACTCCCATATGTAGAGCTTTATTCACTACTCCCATAGGTAGAGCTTTATTCACTACTTCCCATAGAGGTATGAGCTTTATTCACTACTCCCATAGGTAGAGCTTTATTCACTACTCCCATAGGTGTTTTTCACTATCCCATATGTAAAACTTTATTCACTACTCCCATATTGTAGAGCTTTATTCACTTCACTCCCATAGGTAGAGCTTTATTCACTACTCCCATAGGTAGAGGCTTTAAAACTCCCATAGGTAGAGCTTCACTACTCCCATAGGTAAACTTTATTCACTATTCCCATAGGTAGAGCTTTATTCACTACCCCTCCCATAGGTAGAGCTTTATTCACTCTCCCATAGGTAAAGCTTTATTCACTCTCCCATAGGTAGAGCTTTATTCACTACTCCCATAGGTAGAGCTTTCATTCACTAGGATCACTACCATAGGTAGAGCTTTATTCACTGGTCCCATTATGCTGTTCATCCCATAGGTGACTCCCATAGGTAGAACTTTATTCACTACTCTCAGAGGTATTCAGCTTTATTCACTACTCCCATAGGTAGAGCTTTATTCAGACTGTAAAACTCCCATAGGTAAAGCTTTATTCACTACTCCCATAGGTAGAGCTTTATTCACTACTCCCATAGGTAGAGCTTTATTCACTACTCCCATGGTAGGCTTTATTCACTACTCCCATAGGTAGAGCTTTATTCACTACTCCCATAGGTAGAGCTTTATTCACTACTCCCATAGGTAGAGCTTTATTCACTACTCCCATAGGTAGAGCTTTATTCACTACTCCCATAGGTAGAGCTTTATTCACTACTCCCATAGGTAGAGCTTTATTCACTACTCTCAGAGGTAGAGCTTTATTCACTACTCCCATAGGTAGAGCTTTATTCACTACTCCCATAGGTAGAGCTTTATTCACTACTACCATTTTTCTTTGTAGCTAAGGGTTAACTTGTGTTTGATCATGTTGACATTGCATCATTACTTAATTCTAGATATGTGTTGTACATCAGCTTCCTTAAATATGATGCTTTGTCCAAGGATAATTGTGTGTTTTATCCCAATTGAAAACCTTTTTTGTTATTCAGTCTTCTGGCATATTGACAAGATGGTTCCACAACCTAATAATTTCACCCCTCGGTCCTATTTCACAGGGCTCCCATCCCATGTCTCCTTGAATAGCAAGGCTTTGGGAAAACTTATATACTCCCAGAAAACATCTTATGGCTCTATTCTGAATGGAGTGTGGTGGACCATTGAATGACCCCTGCCCATGTACAGTATCTCTCTCTCTCTCTCTGAGGACTTGCATCTCCTCAGGTTCACTTTGTTTATGGTCCTTTATGCTCCATGAGCCGGTGTCTCAGATAGGATACAGAACGGCGAGACTAGCAGGTGGACATCCTCTTGATATATCATATTGCAGTAGAGATATAGTAGAGTGGCCTGTCTACCATGCTTTTTAATATCAAGCAATAAAACTACACTTCCTGGGTTATTTACAGACTGTAAAACATGCATCACTGCTAAAAGCTATGTTAAGCTATAGCTAGCAAATGTAATAATTCCTCTGCGCTGTCATCTGGTCTGTTTCTTACAGCAGTAGGAATCACCCAACAGAACAGTTAACGACCAGCATGAAGCGAAACTCTCACAGCGCTAGACGCGTTCTTGTCGCAAACTCCACAAACCAATGAAGACAAATGTTTGCATCTGACAGACTCCCAGAGACAACAGCCAAAACAAGACAAACAACAAGAAATAATAAGACAAAGCAACCAGAAGGTGGTTTGGTGAGGAGGTCTTTCCCAGCTTTGTAAGTCTAAACTCTCTGGCTGGATTAAAAAGTTTTCATCCACAGAACAACCAGCCGGGTCGAGTCCATAGGGGATCCACAGAACAACCAGCCGGGTCGAGTCCATAGGGGATCCACAGAACAACCAGCCGGGTCGAGTCCATAGGGGATCCACAGAACAACCAGCCGGGTCGAGTCCATAGGGGATCCACAGAACAACCAGCCGGGTCGAGTCCATAGGGGATCCACAGAACAACCAGCCGGGTCGAGTCCATAGGGGATCCACAGAACAACCAGCCGGGTCGAGTCCATAGGGGATCCACAGAACAACCAGCCGGGTCGAGTCCATAGGGGATCCACAGAACAACCAGCCGGGTTATTTCGAAACTGTCCATGTAGGGGATCCACAGAACAACCAGCCGGGTCGAGTCCATAGGGGATCCCACAGAACAACCAGCCGGGTCGAGTCCATAGGGGATCCACAGAACAACCAGCCGGGTCGAGTCCATAGGGGATCCACAGAGCTCCTTCTCCACTGGTGCCTGAGAAAGTCATCACTGCCCACAGTAGGGTTACAACAACACTGTACGTGGCTATGTAAAACTGCTCCTCAGTGCACTAGATATTGTTTCTAGGAATTCCCGGGGCACAATGTTCCCATCCTAACATTGACCCTGTCTGACAGTTCAGTCATCCTCACTTTGGGCACCGGCTTCAGATGACAACAAAAATCCCTTTTGGTGTCCTGTTTAAACACCCCTGCATGGGGTAATTGGTGCCCTCTTTGATCCACCATTGAGAGATTACCCTGAGGTCCGCCAGTGCTCTAGCCAGTACAAAGTTCAAAGATCAGTGAATACTCACCCCGGCACAAGGGTAGCAGCAGCGCCCCGGTCACCCAGAGAGAGAGCAGTCGTCTGTGCATCCTGGAAGGGAGATGGAGGCAGAGTGGGAAGGGAGAGCCGAACGCAGACAATGTGGTGTGTGAGTAGGGGTGTGTGTTAGTAGGGTGTGTGTTAGTAGGGGTGCGTGTGTATCTGAGTAGGGGTGTGTGTGAGTGTGTCTGAGTAGGGGTGTGTGTAAGTGTGTGTGAATAGGGATGCGTGTGTGTGTGAGTGTGTGTGTGAGTGTGAGTTGGAGCACGCTATTGTGGCAGGGAGGGCAGGCTAAAAGAAAGCCCAGAGGGAAGTATTCCCTTCATATAGGATACTTTCTCCCAGTATCTTGTTCTACTTATTTTAGAGGTAAGAGGGAACTAACAAAGAAACTCAACTCCAGCCGACAGATCCTGAAATGTTGGCTGTTGTATAGTCTACATTTTGATCTTGACAGGCAACGGTTGATTTGTGTCGTTTGTGCTCTTCTCATCTTTATCAGGGGCCCTCATTGTCTGAAAGGAATGACAGGATTTTCCCAACATGTCAACTTGACTCGCATATCATTAGACAAATTATTACAATTACTCTATTACTAAACTGAAAACTAGATAGTTGATTATCTTGTTTCTTGATTTGTTATACTGTATGGTCACTGTTACAGGCACAGTCAGAAGAGGAACCTATGTTGCGTCCTCAGTTCCTGCCTGTCTAGGGAGTTTTCCCTAGTCACTGTGCCTCTACATCTGCATTGCTTCCTCTTTGTGGTTGTAGGCTGGGTTTCTGTACAGCACTTCGTGACAACTGCTGATGTAAAAAGGGCTTGATAAATACATTTGATTGGTTGTTTGCAGAACAAAGAGGCAAGGGCGACTTAAGAATTTTGTCTTACATTTTTGTCTAGAATGTATTATCGCCTCTGTGTGTGTGTGTGTGTGTGTGTGTGTGTGTGTGCAGCCTTGTTTTGACGATCCCTTCTGTGCTGACGAATGGTCAGAGGAGGAGAGGGAGAGAAAGAGTGATGAGAGGAGGAGAAGGAGAGAAAGAGAAAGAGTGATGAGAGGAGGAGGAGAGAAAGGTCAAGAAAAAAGCCAGGGGTCAGATAACACTCCCCCTACCCTACTCCCTATCCCTCCCCCGCTCTACTCCCCCTACCCTACTCCCTATCCCTCCCCCGCTCTACTCCCCCTACCCTACTCCCTATCCCTCCCCAGCTCTACTCCCCCTACCCTACTCCCTATCCATCCCCCGCTCTACTCCCCCTACCCTACTCCCTATCCCTCCCCAGCTCTACTCCCCCTACCCTACTCCCTATCCATCCCCCGCTCTACTCCCCCTACCCTACTCCCTATCCCTCCCCCGCTCTACTCCCTATCCCTCCCCCGCTCTACTCCCCCTACCCTACTCCCTATCCCTCCCCAGCTCTACTCCCCCTACCCTACTCCCTATCCATCCCCCGCTCTACTCCCCCTACCCTACTCCCTATCCCTCCCCCCCGCTCTACTCCCTATCCCTCCCCCGCTCTACTCCCCCTACCCTACTCCCTATCCCTCCCCCGCTCTACTCCCCCTACCCTACTCCCTATCCCTCCCCCGCTCTACTCCCCCTACCCTACTCCCTATCCCTCCCCCGCTCTACTCCCTCTTCCCAGGGTTCTGAATAAACAAGGGCAGATATATGGGACAGTACTGTATCCCCAGCTCTTCTAACTTGCCTCTCTACATCCTAACTAGTCCCAGCTGTGTGCTGGGGGTGTGAGAGCTGGACCGTGGGTGTTGGGAGATGGTCAGGGAGGATGTGCTGGACACACACACACACACACACACAAACACACGCACTCACATGTGCACACACACACACACACACACACACCCTCACAAACACACACACACACACCACACCTCACACACACACACACACGCACACACACACACACACACATATTCAGAATATCCCTCATTCCAGGAGAGTCAATGTTCCCAGAAGGTTTCTTATGTTTTCTTCCTTCTACCTCCCAGCTACAAACAGTCCATTATTTCACCTTTACCAGTGGAAACCTGCTACTCATTATGCTGCCTGTCAATCATAACCATAGACTGTAAACCATGGGTGGCCAACGTGCCCATGTTCCTGTATTTACCATCTTAACAGATTCAATCTGCTGGTATTATTCAATCAGGTGTTCATGTGTACCCAAGGGAAAACAGGACAAGGCTTCAAATGTGTACACTAATCCCTACCTGCAGTACACTAAAGCCTGCCTGGACATGTTCATATACCTACTGCCGACCAGTATTGAGGGACAAAAGAGATGTCTTGGAGGAGTAAACAAAACTTCATCCTTTTTTTTTAAAAAGGGACCTAATTCCCTTCTGTCAATCATAGGTCGTAATAAGATATGCAGTCACTGACATACCAACCTTCCTGGTGTTTTTCAGTACAGACAGGCTGGAAGTCCTTCCTGGTGTTTTTCACTACAGACAGGCTGGAAGTCCTTCCTGGTGTTTTTCACTACAGACAGGCTGGAAGTCCTTCCTGGTGTTTTTCACTACAGACAGGCTGGAAGTCCTTCCTGGTGTTTTTCACTACAGACAGGCTGGAAGTCCTTCCTGGTGTTTTTCACTACAGACAGGCTGGAAGTCCTTCCTGGTGTTTTTCACTACAGACAGGCTGGAAGTCCTTCCTGGTGTTTTTCACTACAGACAGGCTGGAAGTCCTTCCTGGTGTTTTTCACTACAGACAGGCTGGAAGTCCTTCCTGGTGTTTTTCACTACAGACAGGCTGGAAGTCCTTCCTGGTGTTTTTCAGTACAGACAGGCTGGAAGTCCTTCCTGGTGTTTTTCAGTACAGACAGGCTGGAAGTCCTTCCTGGTGTTTTTCAGTACAGACAGGCTGGAAGTCCTTCCTGGTGTTTTTCAGTACAGACAGGCTGGAAGTCCTTCCTGGTGTTTTTCACTACAGACAGGCTGGAAGTCCTTCCTGGTGTTTTTCACTACAGACAGGCTGGAAGTCCTTCCTGGTGTTTTTCACTACAGACAGGCTGGAAGTCCTTCCTGGTGTTTTTCAGTACAGACAGGCTGGAAGTCCTTCCTGGTGTTTTTCAGTACAGACAGGCTGGAAGTCCTTCCTGGTGTTTTTCAGTACAGACAGGCTGGAAGTCCTTCCTGGTGTTTTTCAGTACAGACAGGCTGGAAGTCCTTCCTGGTGTTTTTACAGACAGGCTGGAAGTCAGACAGGCTGGAAGTCCTTCCTGGTGTTTTTCACTACAGACAGGCTGGAAGTCCTTCCTGGTGTTTTTCAGTACAGACAGGCTGGAAGTCCTTCCTGGTGTTTTTCACTACAGACAGGCTGGAAGTCCTTCCTGGTGTTTTTCAGTACAGACAGGCTGGAAGTCATTCCTGGTGTTTTTCACTACAGACAGGCTGGAAGTCCTTCCTGGTGTTTTTCACTACAGACAGGCTGGAAGTCCTTCCTGGTGTTTTCAGACAGGCTACAGACAGGCTGGAAGTCCTTCCTGGTGTTTTTCACTACAGACAGGCTGGAAGTCCTTCCTGGTGTTTTTCAGTACAGACAGGCTGGAAGTCCTTCCTGGTGTTTTTCACTACAGACAGGCTGGAAGTCCTTCCTGGTGTTTTTCACTGGAAGTCCTTCCTGGTGTTTTTCAGACAGGCTGGAAGTCCTTCCTGGTGTTTTTCACTACAGACAGGCTGGAAGTCCTTCCTGGTGTTTTTCAGACAGGCTACAGACAGGCTGGAAGTCCTTCCTGGTGTTTTTCACTACAGACAGGCTGGAAGTCCTTCCTGGTGTTTTTCAGTACAGACAGGCTGGAAGTCCTTCCTGGTGTTTTTCAGTACAGACAGGCTGGAAGTCCTTCCTGGTGTTTTTCACTACAGACAGGCTGGAAGTCCTTCCTGGTGTTTTTCACTACAGACAGGCTGGAAGTCCTTCCTGGTGTTTTTCACTACAGACAGGCTGGAAGTCCTTCCTGGTGTTTTTCACTACAGACAGGCTGGAAGTCCTTCCTGGTGTTTTTCAGTACAGACAGGCTGGAAGTCCTTCCTGGTGTTTTTCAGTACAGACAGGCTGGAAGTCCTTCCTGGTGTTTTTCACTACAGACAGGCTGGAAGTCCTTCCTGGTGTTTTTCACTACAGACAGGCTGGAAGTCCTTCCTGGTGTTTTTCACTACAGACAGGCTGGAAGTCCTTCCTGGTGTTTTTCACTACAGACAGGCTGGAAGTCCTTCCTGGTGTTTTTCACTACAGACAGGCTGGAAGTCCTTCCTGGTGTTTTTCACTACAGACAGGCTGGAAGTCCTTCCTGGTGTTTTTCAAGACAGGCTGGAAGTCCTTCCTGGTGTTTTTCAGTACAGACAGGCTGGAAGTCCTTCCTGGTGTTTTTCACTACAGACAGGCTGGAAGTCCTTCCTGGTGTTTTTCAGTACAGACAGGCTGGAAGTCCTTCCTGGTGTTTTTCAGTACAGACAGGCTGGAAGTCCTTCCTGGTGTTTTTCACTACAGACAGGCTGGAAGTCCTTCCTGGTGTTTTTCAGTACAGACAGGCTGGAAGTCCTTCCTGGTGTTTTTCACTACAGACAGGCTGGAAGTCCTTCCTGGTGTTTTTCACTACAGACAGGCTGGAAGTCCTTCCTGGTGTTTTTCAGTACAGACAGGCTGGAAGTCCTTCCTGGTGTTTTTCACTACAGACAGGCTGGAAGTCCTTCCTGGTGTTTTTCACTACAGACAGGCTGGAAGTCCTTCCTGGTGTTTTTCAGTACAGACAGGCTGGAAGTCCTTCCTGGTGTTTTTCACTACAGACAGGCTGGAAGTCCTTCCTGGTGTTTTTCCAGACAGGCTGGAAGTCCTTCCTGGTGTTTTTCAATGCAGACAGGCTGAAGTCATGGTGTCTTTCATGGGCTGGAAGTCCCCTCCTGGTGTTTTTCTCCAGGCTGTCCTCACTGTCCCCATCTGCAGTTGGTGTTTTTCACTACAGACAGGCTGGAAGTCCTTCCTGGTGTTTTTCAAATGGCTAAGTCTCCTGGTGTTTTTCATCAGACTACCTCTCCACATGGAGGTGGTGGTATGGTTTATATCTCTACAGGGAGGTGGTGGTATGGTTTTTCTCTACAGGGAGGTGGTGGTATGGTTTATTCTCTACAGGGAGGTGGTGGTCCTGGTTTTTTCACTCCAGACAGGGAGGTGGTGGTCCTTGGTTTTTATCACTACAGGAAGGTGGTGGTTCCTGGTGTTTTTCTCCACAGGGAGGGTGGTGGTATCCTGGTTTATATCTCTACAGGGAGGTGGTGGTCCTGGTTTATATCTCTACAGGAGGTGGTGGTATGGTTTATCTCTCTACAGGGAGGTGGTGGTATGGTTTATATCTCTACGGGAGGTGGTGGTCCTGGTTTATATCTCTACAGGGAGGTGGTGGTATGGTTTATATCTCTACGGGAGGTGGTGGTATGGTTTATCTCTCTTCATGGAGGTGGTGGTATGGTTTATCTCTCTGTTTTTCATGGAGGTGGTGGTATGGTTTATATCTCTTCATGGAGGTGGAAGCTATGGGTTATCTCTCTACAGGGAGATGGAAGTTCCTGGTGTTTTATCTCAGACAGGCTGGAAGTCCATGTATGGTTTATATCTCTACAGGGAGGTGGTGGTATGGTTTATATCTCTTCATGGAGGTGGTGGTATGGTTTATATCTCCACTGGGAGGTGGTGGTATGGTTTATCTCTCTACAGGGAGGTGGTGGTATGGTTTATATCTCTACATGGAGGTGGTGGTATGGTTTATATCTCCACTGGGAGGTGGTGGTATGGTTTATATCTCCACTGGGAGGTGGTGGTATGGTTTATATCTCCACTGGGAGGTGGTGGTATGGTTTATATCTCTACAGGGAGGTGGTGGTATGGTTTATATCTCTACAGGGAGGTGGTGGTATGGTTTATATCTCTACAGGGAGGTGGTGGTATGGTTTATATCTCCACTGGGAGGTGGTGGTATGGTTTATATCTCCACTGGGAGGTGGTGGTATGGTTTATATCTCTACAGGGAGGTGGTATGGTTTATATCTCTACAGGGAGGTGGTGGTATGGTTTATATCTCTACAGGGAGGTGGTGGTATGGTTTATATCTCTACAGGGAGGTGGTGGTATGGTTTATATCTCTACAGGGAGGTGGTGGTATGGTTTATATCTCCACTGGGAGGTGGTGGTATGGTTTATATCTCTACAGGGAGGTGGTATGGTTTATATCTCTACAGGGAGGTGGTGGTATGGTTTATATCTCTACGGAGAGGTGGTGGTATGGTTTATATCTCTACAGGGAGGTGGTGGTATGGTTTATCTCTCTTCATGGAGGTGGTGGTATGGTTTATATCTCTACAGGGAGGTGGTGGTATGGTTTATATCTCTACAGGAAGGTGGTGGTATGGTTTATCTCTCTTCATGGAGGTGGTGGTATGGTTTATATCTCTACAGGGAGGTGGTGGTATGGTTTATATCTCTATAGGGAGGTGGTGGTATGGTTTATCTCTCCACAGGGAGGTGGTGGTATGGTTTATCTCTCCACAGGGAGGTGGTGGTATGGTTTATATCTCTACAGGGAGGTGGTGGTATGGTTTATATCTCTACAGGGAGGTGGTGGTATGGTTTATCTCTCTTCATGGAGGTGGTGGTATGGTTTATCTGTCTACAGGGAGGTGGTGGTATGGTTTATCTCTCTACAGGGAGGTGGTGGTATGGTTTATATCTTTACGGGGAGGTGGTGGTATGGTTTATATCTCTACAGGGAGGTGGTGGTATGGTTTATATCTCTACAGGAAGGTGGTGGTATGGTTTATATCTCTTCATGGAGGTGGTGGTATGGTTTATCTCTCTTCATGGAGGTGGTGGTATGGTTTATATCTCTTCATGGAGGTGGAGCTATGGGTTATCTCTCTACAGGGAGGTGGTATGGTTTATCTCTCTACAGGGAGGTGGTGGTATGGTTTATATCTCTACAGGGAGGTGGTGGTATGGTGTATGTCTCCACTGGGAGGTGGTGGTATGGTTTATATCTCCACTGGGAGGTGGTGGTATGGTTTATATCTCTACAGGGAGGTGGTGGTATGGTTTATATCTCTACAGGGAGGTGGTGGTATGGTTTATATCTCTACAGGGAGGTGGTGGTATGGTTTATATCTCCACAGGGAGGTGGTGGTATGGTTTATATCTCTACAGGGAGGTGGTGGTATGGTTTATATCTCCACTGGGAGGTGGTGGTATGGTTTATATCTCTACAGGGAGGTGGTGGTATGGTTTATCTCTCTACAGGGAGGTGGTGGTATGGTTTATATCTCTACAGGGAGGTGGTGGTATGGTTTATATCTCTTCATGGAGGTGGTGGTATTGTTTATCTCTCTTCATGGAGGTGGTGGTATGGTTTATCTCTCCACTGGGAGGTGGTGGTATGGTTTATCTCTCTACAGGGAGGTGGTGGTATGGTTTATATCTCTTCATGGAGGTGGTGATATTGTTTATCTCTCTTCATGGAGGTGGTGGTATGGTTTATCTCTCCACTGGGAGGTGGTGGTATGGTTTATCTCTCTACAGGGAGGTGGTGGTATGGTTTATATCTCTTCATGGAGGTGGTGGTATGGTTTATCTCTCTACAGGGAGGTGGTGGTATGGTTTATCTCTTTACAGGAAGGTTGTGTTAGGGTTTATCACTTGATATGAAATTATATCTTAATTCCTCTCTCTGCCCTCTGCAGCACAGGATGATGAATAAAACATTTTTTGTACCAATCTATATTTTTATAACTGGTAAATCCAAGGCCCCAGGGAGACTAAATCCTTCTCATGCAGTTAGACCATGAACAGATAAGACCACCGGCCGACAGCAGTACTAACCAAACAGTGGGGACCCTCATCATGGGAGAAAGACCATGCAGAGTGGCGTGGTATGACATGAGGGGCTGGTAACCTGAATCCTCACTGTGTCAGACTAATTGCTGCTAATAGCTAAACAGCAGGCTTAAACCACCAGCATGACCTGCAGCTCTATGACACCTGGGCTGGCCATGCTACAGTTCTACGAGCCCGGCTGAAATTCCATCCTAAAGTAAATCCCCACTGACAGCGAAAACAATAAGCCACCGAGACGTCATCTCTGCTTATGGAAAATGACCATGATAAAGTGGCCTCAGCCAAGACGCTGCCAGATCTGATGTTTTCACCACCGTGGTGAAGAAACCACAACAGCCACTCTTCAACCTCTGGAGGCTGAAGAAATGTGTTCTGTCCCGAGGGCCTTCACAGTGTTCTTGTCACGAATCCCGCTTCCTGAGTCTGTGTTTGCCTGTGTTTCTGTCCTGGAGTGTGTTTCCGGTGTCCTGGAACGCACCCTGTCTGGTTGCCGGGCGAATTAGCTTGTCGGGAGATCGATGTTCACTCGCACCTGTATCCCATCAGTAATCTGCACACCTGTCCTGATCATCACCTCTCCCCTTCAAAAGCTTGGACCTGACATCCATTCTCTGCTGGATCGTTAGCCATGAACAGTATGTTGTGCCATAGTATCAGCCTCAAGTTGGATAGAATTTGTTTTGTTGTTTTTTTACGTATTGCTTGCCTTAAACTTACCTCCGTTTGTTCTGTCTTCAGTTACTCACCCGGATCATTTACTCCATTCCCGCCTGGTCGTCGGAGGATTCCGCTACCCCATTGGATCCACCTATTTACTCCCATCAACTCACCACCTCTGCTCGCTACGCCACCTGGATATATCTACCCATTCACATTCACTTGTAAATAAATACTCACCTTCTTCCTACTCTCCTTGTCCTGGTCTGCTTCTGGGTTCGATTTTGAAAGACCGTGACAGTTCTACAGGAGCACCATAGACATTATGCTGCCGGGCTGCATCACAGCCTGGTACGGCAACTCCCTCGCCGCTGACCGCAAAGCTCTACAGAGGGTGGTACGCTCAGACCGACGCACCATTGGGGGCTCACTGCCTGCCCTCCAGGACACCTACAACACCACGTGTCGCAGGAAGGCCAAAAAGATCCTCTAGGACCTTAGCCACCCTTCTCTCTGCTTCCATCACTCAGACGTGGGCAGTATAGGAGCATCATGGATAAAAACTGTCAGACTGGCCAGTAGCTTCTACCCCCAGACCATCAGGCCACTGAATAGCCACCACTTGGCAGCTCCCTGTGACTACTAAATGTATCTAATGTAATCTGTGTAGCTGCTGAGGGAAAAGCCTCATGGGTGCTATGTCTATCTGTACCGTTGACACGGCAGCCATCGTGGAAGGTATAAAGAGTAGTTGAGGAGAATTCGGTGTCCCGGGGATATCAAGGCTGGGTTGCAAAACTGGTGCCAACCGTTTCCAGTAAGAAGTGATGACACCAGAGTTACAGTCTCAACTTGTCTGCGTTTTTCTGCATGTTGTTGTTGTGTTTTTAACACAAGGCACATTGATAACAAAGAGAAAACAGTACAAAATGTATCCGTTTGATGCCCTGGTTTATGGTTCTTATTATTCACAACATTCATTCCAACCTCAAAATGTGTAGGTCACCATTTATTGTCATGAATCTAACCCTAACTTCTAACCCTAACCTTAACCACACTTCTAACCCTAACCTTAACCACACTTCTAACCCTAATGACTAACCCTAAACTTAACCACACTTCTAACCTTAACCACACTTCTAACCCTAATGAATAACCCTAACCTTAACCACACTTCTAACCCTAATGACTAACCCTAACCTTAACCACACTTCTAACCCTAATGACTAACCCTAACCTTAACCACACTTCTAACCCTAATGACTAACCCTAACCTTAACCACACTTCTAACCCTAACCTTAACCACACTTCTAACCCTAATGACTAACCCTAACCTTAACCACACTTCTAACCCTAATGACTAACCCTAACCTTAACCACACTTCTAACCCTAATGACTAACCCTAACCTTAACCACACTTCTAACCCTAATGACTAACCCTAACCTTAACCACACTTCTAACCCTAATGACTAACCCTAACCACACTTCTAACCCTAATGACTAACCCTAACCTTAACCACACTTCTAACCCTAATGACTAACCCTAACCTTAACCACACTTCTAACCCTAATGACTAACCCTAACCTTAACCACACTTCTAACCCTAATGACTAACCCTAACCTTAACCACACTTCTAACCCTAATGACTAACCCTAATCTTAACCACACATCTAACCCTAATGACTAACCCTAATGTCTAACCCTAACCTTAACCACACTTCTAACCCTAATGACTAACCCTAACCTTAACCACACTTCTAACCCTAACCACACTTCTAACCCTAATGACTAACCCTAACCTTAACCACACTTCTAACCCTAATGACTAACCCTAACCTTAACCACAATTCTAACCCTAATGACTAACCCTAACCTTAACCACACTTCTAACCCTAATGACTAACCCTAAACTTAACCACACTTCTAACCTTAACCACACTTCTAACCCTAATGAATAACCCTAACCTTAACCACACTTCTAACCCTAATGACTAACCCTAACCTTAACCACACTTCTAACCCTAACCTTAACCACACTTCTAACCCTAATGACTAACCCTAACCTTAACCACACTTCTAACCCTAATGACTAACCCTAACCTTAACCACACTTCTAACCCTAAACTTAACCACACTTCTAACCTTAACCACACTTCTAACCCTAATGACTAACCCTAACCTTAACCACACTTCTAACCCTAATGACTAACCCTAACCTTAACCACACTTCTAACCTAATGACTAACCCTAACCTTAACCTTTCCCTAATGACTAACCCTAACCTTAACCACACTTCTAACCCTAATGACTAACCCTAACCTTAACCACACTTCTAACCCTAATGACTAACCCTAACCTTAACCACACTTCTAACCCTAATGACTAACCCTAACCTTAACCACACTTCTAACCCTAATGACTAACCCTAACCTTAACCACACTTCTAACCCTAATGACTAACCCTAACCTTAACCACACTTCTAACCCTAATGACTAACCCTAACCTTAACCACACTTCTAACCCTAATGACTAACCCTAACCTTAACCACACTTCTAACCCTAATGACTAACCCTAACCTTAACCACACTTCTAACCCTAATGACTAACCCTAACCTTAACCACACTTCTAACCCTAATGACTAACCCTAACCTTAACCACACTTCTAACCCTAATGACTAACCCTAACCTTAACCACACTTCTAACCCTAATGACTAACCCTAACCTTAACCACACTTCTAACCCTAATGACTAACCCTAACCTTAACCACACTTCTAACCCTAATGACTAACCCTAATCTTAACCACACATCTAACCCTAATGACTAACCCTAATGTCTAACCCTAACCTTAACCACACTTCTAACCCTAATGACTAACCCTAACCTTAACCACACTTCTAACCTTAACCACACTTCTAACCCTAATGACTAACCCTAACCTTAACCACACTTCTAACCCTAATGACTAACCCTAACCTTAACCACAATTCTAACCCTAATGACTAACCCTAACCTTAACCACACTTCTAACCCTAATGACTAACCCTAAACTTAACCACACTTCTAACCTTAACCACACTTCTAACCCTAATGAATAACCCTAACCTTAACCACACTTCTAACCCTAATGACTAACCCTAACCTTAACCACACTTCTAACCCTAATGACTAACCCTAACCTTAACCACACTTCTAACCCTAATGACTAACCCTAACCTTAACCACACTTCTAACCCTAACCTTAACCACACTTCTAACCCTAAACTTAACCACACTTCTAACCTTAACCACACTTCTAACCCTAATGAATAACCCTAACCTTAACCACACTTCTAACCCTAATGACTAACCCTAACCTTAACCACACTTCTAACTCTAATGACTAACCCTAACCTTAACCTTTCCCTAATGACTAACCCTAACCTTAACCACACTTCTAACCCTAATGACTAACCCTAACCTTAACCACACTTCTAACCCTAATGACTAACCCTAACCTTAACCACACTTCTAACCCTAATGACTAACCCTAACCTTAACCACACTTCTAACCCTAATGACTAACCCTAACCTTAACCACACTTCTAACCCTAATGACTAACCCTAACCTTAACCACACTTCTAACCCTAATCTTAAATTAAGAACTAAAAGCTCATTTTGGTTTCCATCATTTTTTACAATATAGACAATTTTGCAGCTTCCCCATCTAGCGGGAAATTTCTCAGTTCTGCTTCCAGGGCAAGACTCATGACAATGAATGTCAACCTGCTCAAAATGTATTCTTACAGGCTGAGGCAAATTTGGTATGATCTCATTCAAATAGTGTTGAGAGTTGGTATTTCATGGGTTTGGTTGGAGACAATAAAGATATTGTCATAACAGAGAGAAATACAGTATGACCAGACATCTGTCTCTCACTTGCTGAGTGGAAAACTGCTCATCAAGTCAAAGTAACATTTAACAGCTGGTTGATTTTTGAACTCTGCTCCCTTTCTCACATTCTCTTTCTATTCTTTTCTCCAAGACAACCTTACTATTGTGAAGAACATCTGTCATGAGATCGTTGAAGCGTGAACAGTGGCATGAAGGCATATTCATCTCTGTAGCCAGCCAAGCGACCATTGGTGTAAATGACATCACAGGTAAGCTTAGGACACATTGTCTCTCCTCTTTCTCTCTGTCTCAAAAACAATTGACAGATACTGATACACAGAACACAAATGGGTACATTTAAAAACGACTTTCCTTTTGTTACACATGTGGAAAGGCTCTGGATTATGTTACTACTTAAGTGCCCCTCCTGCTCCTCCTGCCGCCCCTGCTCCTCCTGCCCCTCCTGCCGCTCCTGCCCCTCCTGCCCCTCCCATAACATTCCATGCTATGGTCTGTGTCACTGCATTATTGGTAGGCCTTTTGTGATAAGGGTCGTAACCACTTGACCAGATTCAGTCTTTGGTGGTTAGCAGACCCATCAGTGACCGTAGTTCTCGTGCTTTATCATTGAATCTCTTTTTGACAAGCCTCAGCCAAACAGGCAACGTGGTTTTGTTATTCAAACAGGGCTCTGTCTCAACAAGTCTTTGAAGTCACTCTCTACAAAGAGGGCCAGTACTGCCATTACGGGGCTAGTTGTTGGGGAATATGAGTCATTGAAGGCAGATGAATCTATGCCAAAACGGTGTTAGCTAGGCCTGCGGCTATGGTGAGGAATCGGTCATGCCATCATGCAATATGAAAGACCTTATTGACAAACTGATGGATTTTTTGCATTGCATTTAAGAGAGGGTGGAGGGCTGATTTGGTAGCCTAAATCATTTAGAATCTGTCAAGTGATGGATTTTTCCCAACTTGAGCCTGTTCATTGACTGCCCTATGAAAAAGTATGTCTGTAGTGCTTTCAGACTTGGCAGAGGGACAATAGTGCATTGATGATTATTTGTATATCCATACAGAACCTCTCTTAGTCTTAGTCCAGTATAGAATCTGAAATATAACAGGAAGTACTAAACTGCTCCATCCCAAACCGCCTCATGATGGACTATTGGTCTTACTGTTCGTATTCATCTTTCAATCTTTTTATTGTTTGCTTCTTAAATTACTCATTGTATTGTATGTTTTTATGACGTTGTATGTTTGAATGTTGAGCATTTTATAAATTTGAAAAAGAGGCTTTGGTCTCAATGGGACTCCCTGCTAAAATAAAGGCTAAATAAAATCTTGACAATATACACTGAGTGTACAAAACATTAGGAACATGTTGACTCTAATGCTTCCCACAGTTGTGTCAAGTTGGCTGTATGTCCTTTGGGTGGTGGACCATTATTAAATTAAATGTAAATGTAATTATTGATACACACGGGAAACTGTTGAGCATGAAAAACCCAGCAGCATTGCAGTTCTTGACACACTCAAACTGGTGCGGCTAACACCTACTACCATACCCCGCTCAAAGGCATGTGTTTTGTACACTCAGTGTAGATAGGCTCATTCCCCCTTAGCCTCTGCCCTTGCTTGAACCACGGCTGGGTTCTGTTACCTTCACTCCCTACTAGACCAGTTGATGTGGGACATGATGACACATCTGGTCCGGCATCTGAGCCCTGAGAACGCCTCCCCTCAGATGCATGTCTATGTTGATGCACAGTGACGTGAGTATTTATCTTCCCATTAACTGCAATTCCACAGACATATGCCTTTGACTATGTAACACTTTCTATGTGGTCTTAATAGACTGTAGACTCCGACACCAAGATTTGGGGTAAAACACTCAAATCCACGCCAGAATTTGTAGGTTTCTAAATCTGCGTCTGGAGCAAGAGGGCAAACAAACGGTGCTCAAACATGCACTGTGTGTTCAATGTTCATCTTTGGCTCAGAAACCACAGTACAAAAATACAAATAGTCTCTGGGATTACATAGGAGTTTGTGTCTTTGGAATTGCAATGCAATGTCTCTCCCATACTGGACCCAGTGCTCTTCAAGCTCATCCTGTAACTGACCAGGAATCAAACACGGCTCAGCAGTGCAATGTGCTCAGAAGGAGACAGTGTTAACATGTCAAGCTAAAGGCTAGCGATTTGCACTGATGGCTAACATCTGCACTCATGTCTCAGGCAAGGACCACAGCAACAGAAACTAAAAGTGCTTTGCACAATTAACCATCAAACCTTGCTGTTCCATGGACCCTATCCGATGGAAAAAATATTGCACTCACAGGTATCCCCTATGTTCCCAAAGGAGAAATATTGCACTCGCAGGTATCCCCTATGTTCCCAAAGGAGAAATATTGCACTCGCAGGTATCCCCTATGTTCCCAAAGGAAAAATATTGCACTCGCAGGTATCCCCTATGTTCCCAAAGGAGAAATATTGCACTCGCAGGTATCCCCTATGTTCCCAAAGGAAAAATATTGCACTCGCAGGTATCCCCTATGTTCCCAAAGGAAAAATATTGCACTCGCAGGTATCCCCTATGTTCCCAAAGGAAAAATATTGCACTCGCAGGTATCCCCTATGTTCCCAAAGGAAAAATATTGCACTCGCAGGTATCCCCTATGTTCCCAAAGGAAAAATATTGCACTCGCAGGTATCCCCTATGTTCCCAAAGGAAAGTGCACAGTTCACACTGAATCCTGTCATCAGTGGGATTTTCTGTTGACAAAGCTGTTTGTTCCATCAGTAAACCATGAGCAGTGTGTTCAGCTCCCTCTATGAAAACCACAGTCCATGAAAACCACCGCAGCCATTGTAACACACATCTGGAAGGAGTCACACTGATGGAAATGGCCTGGGGGTCAAAGGGGCAGGGGTCATGGCATAAACGACACCCAGGTGCTGGGAAACAGTCTCTATGGGAGGAGTAAAACAAGCCATCAATTGAGTAGGAAAATGTGTGTGTGAGCGTGTGTGTGTCGTTTGTGTGTCGTGTGTGTGAGCGTGTGTGTGTCGTGTGTACCTGTTGTATTTTTCTGATGGTGTTTTGTGTTTTTTAACAAAGTTATGACTTCAGCTACTTATTCATGTCCTAATGGCTGCTATGTGTTACAAAGGAGGGGTGATAAAGTATATTCTAGAAGTGATCTGGATGCAGCACTGTATTCACTGTGGCGTTAACCAGGGCTCTGACACTCTCATCTCTCTGTGTGAGATACAAGACAGAGCAATTTATGGACAGACACATTATCTTCAGGAAAAAGGTGTTGAAAAAGCTCTACGCTGTAAAAGAACCCCTCCCTTGCTTGGTATTACCAGGCAAAGCCAGCTTCATGTGCCTGACAGGTTTCAAGACTGGCTTGACTCGGGGCTGTCTAAATGTTACATACAGTACCTCCCACTCCAGTCCATAGACAGTGGGGTTCCCCTTTCTAATGTAATTACATCGTCAGGCATACCCATGACCTGTCGTTGACCCTTTAGGGGTCAAGCTCTGTGCGTCCCTGATTCTCCACACTTCTCAAAGTGTGCACTTGCACCTTCCCCCACGGAAAAGTGTGGAGAATCGGGACTAAGGCACAGTCATAGATGGGAGATAGTGTCGCAAGCTGTCAGATATTTTAAAGTGATGTAAACGCAAGGCTGTAAATGTATAGAAACAGTTCAAAACGTAAAGCATGTCAAAAGTGAGAAAAAATAAGAAACCTGCTCACTGCTCTTGCTCGCTCATCACTACTCTTTATTAATCTCTGACGAAAGCCTTGAGGTTGATACGTAAAAGCTTAATAAAGAGCAGTGACACTATCAAGAGCAGTGTGCTGGTTTCTTGTTTTTTCTCATCTTATTCATCTGTTACCAGGCACCTGCAACAAAGATAGCTCAGATGTGCCAGTGCCTTTTGAGTTTTGAAAAGTGAGACATCTAAACTCACCAACAGCTGTAGCCCCAAACTGATTTTTGGGAGATGAATCAAATGTTCGGCCGTCTGAGCTTCTGTCTGATTCTTCTGATTAATAGAACCTTTCAGCAAGTTTCGTCTGAGTGGAAAGCAGAGGCCTCTAGAGGCAAGCCATTGAACTCAAGGTCAGCAGACCGTGGCCGTCCGGCAGTTTAGTCCATCAGCCCACTACATTGTGTTGCCTGACATCTAGATGACCTTCTGGCAGGTTAGTCCATAAGCCCACTACATTGTGTTGCCTGATATCTAGATAACCATCTGGCAGTTTAGTCCATCAGCCCACTACATTGTGTTGCCTGACATCTAGATGACCTTCTGGCAGGTTAGTCCATCAGCCCACCTACATTGTGTTGCCTGATATCTAGATGACCATCTGGCAGTTTAGTCCATCAGCCCACCTCATTGTGTTGCCTGACATCTAGATGACCTTCTGGCAGGTTAGTCCATCAGCCCACCTCATTGTGTTGCCTGACATCTAGATGACCATCTGGCAGGTTAGTCCATCAGCCCACCTCATTGTGTTGCCTGACATCTAGATGACCATCTGGCAGGTTAGTCCATCAGCCCACCTCATTGTGTTGCCTGACATCTAGATGACCATCTGGCAGTTTAGTCCATCAGCCCACCTCATTGTGTTGCCTGACATCTAGATGACCATCTGGCAGTTTAGTCCATCAGCCCACTACATTGTGTTGCCTGACATCTAGATGACCATCTGGCAGTTTAGTCCATCAGCCCACTACATTGTGTTGCCTGACATCTAGATGACCATCCATCAGCCCACTACATTGTGTTGCCTGACATCTAGATGACCTATCTGGCAGTTTAGTTCAGCCCACTCCATCTAGATGACCCTGGCAGTTTAGTCCATCAGCATTGTGTTGCCTGACATCTAGATGACCATCTGGCAGGTGTTGCCTGACATTTAGTCCATCAGCCCACCTACATTGTGTTGCCTGACATCTAGATGACCATCTGGCAGGTTAGTCCATCAGCCCACCTACATTGTGTTGCCTGACATCTAGATGACCATCTGGCAGATGACCTTCTGGCAGTTCAGCCCACCTCCATTGTGTTGCACATCTAGATGACCCACCATTTGTGTTGCCTGACATCTAGATGACCTTCTGGCAGTTTAGTCCATCAGCCCACTACATTGTGTTGCCTGACATCTAGATGACCTTCTGGCAGTTTAGTCCATCAGCCCACTACATTGTGTTGCCTGACATCTAGATGACCATCTGGCAGGTTAGTCCATCAGCCCACTACATTGTGTTGCCTGACATCTAGATGACCTTCTGGCAGGTTAGTCCATCAGCCCACCTCATTGTGTTGCCTGACATCTAGATGACCTTCTGGCAGGTTAGTCCATCAGCCCACCTCATTGTGTTGCCTGACATCTAGATGACCTTCTGGCAGGTTAGTCCATAAGCCCACCTCATTGTGTTGCCTGACATCTAGATGGTCTTCTGGCAGGTTAGTCCATCAGCCCACCTCATTGTGTTGCCTGATATCTAGATGACCTTCTGGCAGGTTAGTCCATCAGCCCACCTCATTGTGTTGCCTGATATCTAGATGACCTTCTGGCAGGTTAGTCCATCAGCCCACCTCATTGTGTTGCCTGACATTGTCCATCTGAGATGACCCAGGTTAGTCCATAAGCCCACTACATTGTGTTGCCTGACATCTAGATGGTCTTCTGGCAGGTTAGTCCATCAGCCCACCTCATTGTGTTGCCTGATATCTAGATGACCTTCTGGCAGGTTAGTCCATCAGCCCACTACATTGTGTTGCCTGACATCTAGATGACCTTCTGGCAGGTTAGTCCATCAGCCCACCTCATTGTGTTGCCTGATATCTAGATGACCTTCTGGCAGGTTAGTCCATCAGCCCACCTCATTGTGTTGCCTGATATCTAGATGACCTTCTGGCAGTTTAGTCCATCAGCCCACTACATTGTGTTGCCTGACATCTAGATGACCTTCTGGCAGGTTAGTCCATCAGCCCACCTCATTGTGTTGCCTGACATCTAGTGAGCATCACTGATACTACAACATAAACACAGTACAACACATCATCAAATAGAGTTTCATGGGGTAAAATGGAATGAATATTGTCTAATAGCAGTATTGATATAAGGAAGAGATGCCATACCTCATCTAGTAAATTGTGTAGTTATAATGTATATGCATGGGTTCCTACTGGGAACTAGGCTAGTGTTGAAATGGTCGGGGGCGTCACAGGGAACTATGAAGGAAGATAGTGAAGCTCAATAGACACGTTTGCCACACTGGAGGGAAATCAGCATAATAAGCTTGGTTTTAGCCTGTGTTTCAGTCTTTTTGTGCCATCATGCCACTCCTCGCAGTTGCCACTCATTGTCATGCATGAAAGAATGGAATAGGCAATAGCCCACACAGGTCTGGGACCAGGCTAGCCTGGCTTGCCAAGCCTAGCATTCAATGACTTTGTTTTGAAAGTTGGGTTGATTACTTAGTTTTTAATTACATTTCGAATAATATATGCCATTTTGCAAACACTTTAATCCAAAGTAATTTACAGTATGCATTCATTTTTTATATATGATTGGTTCTGGGAATCGAACCACCATGCTCTACCAACTGAGCCACAGAGGACCACATTTAAAAAAATGTAATAATATAAAATATTTGTCTTTTCTTACTAGCACAGAGTTTGCTGATAGATGCTTTATCGAGAAACGTTTTACTTGCAATGACTTTGATGTGTGATTGTCTGACCTGTCTTGAATGCTCTGACTGTAAAGTCGCTCTGGATAAGAGCTTCTGGTAACTTATCAAAATGCTAATGTATTTTATATTGAACATTTTCATAGAGTCAAAATGTGGATTATACATTACATTTATTATAGCGAACACTCTAACGCTGTGTTTATAACCAATTGGGAAGGTGGTATTTACCACATACTGGGAAAACTCTATAGTGAACAAAAATATAAACCCATATTTCATGAGCTGAAATAAAAGATCCCAGAATTTTTCCATATGCACAAAAAGCTTATTTCTCAAATTTTGAGCACAAATTTGGTTACACCCCTGTTAGTGGACATTTCTCCTCCTGACAGATGTGGCACATCAAGAAGCAGATTAAACAGCATGATCATTACACAGGCACACCTTGTGCTGGGGACAATAAAACGCAACACAATGCCGCAGATGTCTCAAGTTTTGAGGGAGCGTGCAGTCGGCATGCTGACTGCAGGAATGTCCACCAGAACTGTTGCCAGAGAATTGAATGCTAATTTTTCTAAAAACTATTTTGATTGTCTGGGTCTGGCTCCCCATGGTTGCACCCCTGCCCAGTCATGTGAAATCCATAGATTAGTGCCTAATTTGTTTAATTAAATTGACTGATTTCCGTATAGGAACTGTAACTCAGTATAATTATTGAAATTGTTGCATGTTACATTTATATTTTTGTTCAGTACACTTGAACGCCCCTCGAACTGGTAATTGGTGAAAACTCCTATATCATCCCTGAGCGCCAACTTCTCCCACTTAATGATCTTTGACATCACCAGCATTTTCAGCAGTTTAATGCAACAACAAAAAATATTATTTATAAAAAGCAATCTATTAATATGGTTTTTGAACACTGTACTTTAGTTTATGGTTGACGCAGCTTGCCATTACCCAATCGGCATTTCTCAACAAGTTCAAATCACGTGAACGCATCCAACTAGTATTTACTGTCGAGAGCATCCTGACTGGTTGCATCACTGCCTGCTATGACAACTGCTCAGCCTCCGACTGCAAGGCACTACAGAGGGTAGTGCGTACGGCCCAGTACATCACTGGGGCCAAGCTTCCTGCCACCCAGGACCTCTAGACCAGGTGGTGTCAGAGGAAGGCCCTTAAAATGGTCAAAGACTCCAGCCACCCTAGTCATAGACTGTTCTCTCTGCTAACGCATGGCAAGCGGTACCGGAACGCCAAGTCTTGGTCCAAGAGGCTTCTAAACAGCTTCTACCCCCAAGCCATAAGACTCCTGAACATCTAATCAAATGGCTACTCAGACTCATTGCCCCCCCTCCTTACACTGCTGCTACTCTCTGTTATTATCTATGCATAGTCACTTTAATAACTCTACCTACATGTACATAGTACCTCAATTACCTTGACTAACCCGTGCCCCCACACATTGACTCTGTACCAGTACGTACCCCTGTATATAGCCTTGCTATTGTTATTTTGCTTTAATTATTTATAACTTTCATTCATATTCTTTTTTTCTGTATATTTTTCTGTAATTATTAATATTTTTAACTGCATTGTTGGTTTGGGCTTGTAAGTAAGCATTTCGGCGCATGTGACAAATACAATTTGATTTGATACTACTCAACTATAAATTACCACTTTCCCCCACTTGTTTATGAACACAGCATTATATCAACTGTCGATACTTGATAATGGCGCCAATGAGAACAAAGAGGGGGCGTATCCTAAATTTAAAAGTGCGGTATTAATCATCTCATTGGTTAACTTGTATTAAATGACCACGCAATCTTGACCAATTACAACTACCACCAAGCCATATTATGTAAATTAGGGCGGTCCCTGTTGAATGGCGCATAGCTGGCCCAATAGCATGATTAAAAACAGAAAAACGTAATATTCATGTTGACGAAGGCGTGTCTTAGAAAGGGGGCTGGGTGCGAGGTAACATGGTGGTTTGGTTATCGCCTATCAGCCATAGACAGAAGAAGGTTGGAGTGACTGAACGCTTGAGTGGTCTTCTTTTTATTTTCATTTTTCCTTTGATTTTGTGCTTTAGTTTGTCTTCAAAATGGAGATGGAGAAGAGGATCAGTTTGGAGTTGAGGAACAAGACCCCAGCCGAGGTATAGTATTACGTCTTTATTTATTTATTTCCCAATGCATTTTGTGAAGGATGACGACTCAACCATGGTGGATGCGAAATGACGAAGCTCGATACTCTTTAGCTTGCTAACTTATAGTATACAACTGATGTGCCAACAAAATATCTGATAATAAATCACATATGGGTGGTTACCACAACGAGGATGCGATAGAAATCGATTCGTAATCAAATGGGATCAGAACCTTGATGGTGGCGCGACTTGCTCTGGCTGAGTTAGCGCTACCAAGGACATCAGCTAGCTAGCTACATGTAGCTAGCGCCAATGCTGGCAAGCTAGACTCCTAACCGGGAACGTTAGTTAGTTAATGGAGTTCAAGTTTTCCCAACCCAAATAATGGCGATGTTAAGAATTATCAAACACTATTGGTAGTCTATATGGACCTTAGTAGCCTAGCTAGTTAGCCAGCAATGCCCTATAATAAATGATCCTTGGATTTGCTAGCGTAGAGCCGACCAGCTCCACGAGTTGTTTTGAAAAACACAATGGAGTTGTTTGCGCATACTGAATAGAAGTGGCTTGTGTGAAAGTAGTGTTTATTTGGTATTTTAAACAGCGAGCTAACTGAGTTTGCCTTCTCCGCAAATACAAGGTTATCAATCACATAGGTACATATTGTAACTACCCATCTTTGGAATGCATTTCATGCAACCTATGCGCCCGCGTGGCGTTTTGCAAGGTAAAGTTGTGCAGAATGCCGCCCATCGTGCGGATAATTACTTTGTAGCCTTGCGTTCTTTAACACTTCTTCGTGCATCAAATGTTGCATCGGTTGATTTTAAGTTATATGAAAGTGTTGGCCAATTGCTATACGCTGAGCCGTTGACTTTGTAAGGGGTATGAATAGTACATTATCAATTTAAACCTCACCAACATACGTTACTTTATGGTTAGCTAACTACGTCCGCTAGTAGCTAGTGTTACTTTGTAACGTTAGTTAGCTATAGTTACCGCGACAGTAACAATTAATAACTTCTCTGGCTGGGGATAGTGGCCGCGGGCACTCTGATCATGAGCTAACTTTAGTATGATGAGGGGGAGTTGCAGGCAGGAAGGATGTTGACATTCTCTAGCGTAGTTCAAAACGAATACTCATATACTACGTCATTTATTCATATTCTCTTTTTCTTGCACAATATAGCAACAAGTTCATAAAAACAAACTCAATGATTCTGTATCATTTACCAGTAATTCAAATTGTTCCACAGGTGGCTGAGCTGGTGGTGGACAACTGTCGGTCCAGTGATGGAGAGGTGGAAGGGCTGTCAGATGACTACAAGGAGCTGGAGTTCCTCAGCATGGTCAACGTGGGGCTCACCTCCCTGGCTAAGCTGCCCTCCCTGCCAAAACTGCTCAAGGTGAGCATCATCTTCGGTCCAAGATCCTATTTTGCCACTGGTCATGGAGAGGTCAAGATGGTTCACCCACATAAAAAATAAACATGTTATGCAAAGTAAAAATGTATTAATCCGTCTAGCCACATACTATAGTAGACAAGTGGACGACGCATAAGATATTAAGCAATTTTTTTGTCTATGTACTATATGATACTTGCCAACGTAGTATTTTTTCAGATGAATCAATATCTGTCCTCTTCAGCTGGAGATCAGTGATAACATGATCGTTGGAGGTCTGGACCAGCTGTCTGAGAAGTGTCCCAACCTGACGTATCTCAACCTGAGCGGCAACAAGATCAAGGAGCTCAGTACTGTGAAGCCTCTGGTAAGGGAACCACCATAAACACACCTGGTAGGCCCAACAAAATACATTCCATTTAATGGATTCCAATCAGTCATTATTACAGAATCTTAACAGCATCACATTGTGATTGCAGAAAAACCTGAAGAACCTGAAGAGTCTGGACCTGTACAGCTGTGAGATCACCACTCTGGAGGACTACAGGGAGAGTGTCTTTGAGCTGCTGCCCCAGGTCACCTTCCTGGACGGCTATGACCACGAAGACAACGAGGTGCCAGACTCCGAGGCTGACGATGGTGAGCAACGACGGGGCTGGGATGTGCTGAGGGTGGGAGGAAAGACTTGAGACGTGTGCCCTTGTCCTAGAGCTTTACAGAAAATTAACTTTGTGTTGTCCTCCCCACAGATGACAACGAGGGGCTAGACTCAGAGGCTGATGATGGTGAGCAACACAGGGCTGGGAGGGGACGGACTGAGGAAAGGCTGGGAGGATAAACTTAAGACGTGCCTTTGTCCTAGACCATTACAAAGAATTAACCCAATGTTGTCCTCCCCACAGATGACGAGCACACAGCCGGCCCCACCAGAGATGGGGATGATGATGAGGATGAGGATGATGAGGGTTCCGAGGGCGAAGAGGTGGGACTGTCCTACCTGATGAAGGATGGCATTCAGGTAATCATTCATCAAACCCGTGTGCAGCTAAGTGTCTCTTAGAGGATACACACGAGACAGTGTATAGTCCAAGTCTCTTAGAGGATACACACCATTTATTTCCTGATTCTACACGTTGATAGAAAGCTATTGATTACCGCCCTTGGTGTTGACAGAAAGAGGATGTTTCAGATTTTCTGGGTTGGAGTATTTTCAACCTATGTTCCGTTTCCCCTTAACATAGAAGTAGGGACTCCGCTCAGGTATATTTCTACACATGCTACGTTCGGTTAGGGGATTACCGCGGCCACCTGCTGCTTTCTAGCCGTTGGTATGTTGGGTCTAAAAGGCCTACAGGAAAAGAGAACTCCTAGTCATGTTGATTGAAATGTTCTCTGGCCCTAGGATGAGGAAGATGATGATGACTATGTTGAAGAGGAGGAGGAAGAGGATGGAGTAGGAGTCCAGGGAGAGAAAAGGAAGAGGGATGCAGAGGACGAGGGAGATGACAGTGATGGAGATGACGACTAGCCCCTCCTGTAGCTGAGCATGGGATCACAACTAGGCTAGAACAACAGGAACAGGAAATAGTTTGTGAATGATTTTTTTTGTATACCATAGATATTACTGTAGAATCTAAATGTTTAATTTGTTTTGTAAATGTTCCATACAAAAAGAAAAGCGGGTTGGAATTATAAAATGGAATGTGGTTTTGAAACATGACATGTGGGTAGGGGCTATAGCATTCAGACAAGGTGATGTTGAACTCTGGTGAGAAGTTGTAGTGGCCCATTTCAAGTCCATCTGGTTGTGATTGTCTCCTATGCCATGTTCTCCCAAGCATTTAGTTGTCAAGCGAAAAGCTCCATGTGCTGTCTGGTTGGCTCATAGTAAGGTTTATATGGGAGGAGCTATAGGAGGACAGGCTCATTGTTATGGCTTAATGTAACATTTATTTAACTAGGCAAGTCAGTTAAGAACAAATACTTATTTACAATGACGGCCAACCCCTAACCTGGACAATGCTGGGCCAATTGTGCGCCGCCCTGTGGGACTCCCATAGTCGGTTGTGATACAGCCTGGAATTGAACCAAGGTCTGTAGTTACGACTCTAGCACTGAGATGCAGTGCCTTAGACCTCTGTGCCACTCGGGTATCAACCACATCAAACATACAGAAACCACACGTTTGACTCGGTTCCATTCCAGCCATTACAATCCTCCTGTAGCTCCTCCCACCAGCCTCCACTGGTTTACACGTGGCCAACAAGTACTGTTTAACAGTGACCCGGGCAAAAGGGAACCTTGGTGAGTCGTTGGCCCCTCCTATCTGTTCACCTACACTATGTACCCTACCTGCGCTGTATTGTAGGGATTGCTGACTGTTTCCTAAGTACTTTGTTTAGGACCTGGGATTTGATACCTTTAAAGTTTGTCCGATCGCGGTGTCATCAATTCACTTTTAATTCCACAAACAGCCGATTTGTAAGTTTTATTTTTTTAATGTATTGTGCTAGGGCTGCAGATGACTCTGGGTGATGTAGTTTTCACATCTCTGGGTAATGTAGTTTTCAGGTCTCTTACTCTCGCTCTGATCGTCATCAAAGAAGCCCTAGAGGTGGGTTTAGAGCTAATTCGTATTCAGGCTGCACAGAGGTAATTTTGGACCAGTTTAGTCACATTCTAAAGCTCAGGTGGACCCAATCTCTCAGAAGGACCTGGTGATAAGCAGGAACACAGTTAATGGTCTCTTCTGTCCTGAATCCAACTTGGTACCCTGGACTTCTGTCATATCCCAATGGGGGAAAAAACTGTTCTGTCTCCTTTTTGTTTTATGGTTTTACTGTGCAAGGATTTTAAACTTGTATGACTATGTAAATAGACCTTTTATCTTTACTGTGTAGTATTTGCTTGTTTTTTTTTGTTTTTTTTAACATGCAATATCTGTCCTTTTTTTTTTTTTTTTTTTATAAACACAAAGCACATGTCAGGATGTAAAGCTTCAGACCCCGACGCTCAACCTTGGTTTATTTTTTTGGCCTCAGCTGTTGAGAGTCATGTTTTGGAATTTATGTTAATTAATCTTCTGAAGTGTTTTTAAATAATAAAAAAAAAATCTGTTAATTCTTATGTTAACTTTTTTTCCATCAGGTTTATTTAATGGGTGTAGTACTAACTTTGACCCTCCAGATTAACAGTGTCTCTGGTCACGGGTCAGTTTTATTCCGATATCTAATGGATGTGTAACCCACCAGTAGGTCTGAACTCTGAAGAGAGGCCAGTTGAAGACATGAACCAGGTGGTGGTGCTATAGCCTGCAGTTTAACATTGAAGACCCAGAAACCTCAAGCCTGGCAACATTAAACTCTGACACTTCATTACGTTTTGCATTGGATTTGGGTGCTGAATGAAACCTAAAAGCCCCAAATGTTTTTTTTTAAGAACATAGCTAGCTGTAATTTTAATCAGGTTATTTTTTTTAAAATTAGGTTTTACGTTTCAAGTGGCAATCAGCATTTGAACCTAACAATGCACTCCCCTTGTTTTGGTAAAAAGCTGAGGGATGGGGTTGGTGAAATGTCACACCTCAAATTCATACAAAGCATCCATAATATCCTAATATAGTTTTGTTAATAAGCATTGAAAAACAATCTATTTTGGGTTCCGATGGGTACGACAGTTGAACTAAGCTCATGAGTCATAAGTTATATTTAAGCAATAAGGCCAGAGTGATGGTATATGGCCAATATACCACTAAGGGCTGTTAGGTGTGATGCAACGTGGAGGTGCATTATTGCTACTAAAAAATGGTTAACAAAGTAATTAAAGCAGTAAAAAAAAAAGTACATTCTGAAACGGGTGTCATCTTTTTTACCAAACCACAGGAAGATTGTTCAATTGTTTTCATGTTGCACAGCACAGATGTGTTTGTTTTGATAACATCAGATTTAGTGTTTTAGACAATCATATGGGGGGGGGTCAAACAACATTAGGAGGGCTAGCTTGGATCTGCCGAAACTGGATTTTAAAAGAACTCAAAAGAACTCTGAAAGACTGCAAAAAATGTGCGGTTATTCCAGGCCCAGTGCCATCGCTGGGTTGCGGCAGAAAACGATTCAGCAGGCTACTGGCATTACAGTATAAAAGCTTTGTTGGCATAACTTTTATACACAACTTTTGGAGGGAGAATATGCTCTACAGGAACGTTAGAGTCCATCCATGTCATCTTGGTGCCTGGGCCCTTTCGCATTTCAAGGCCGCTTTGAGACAGTGACTTATCAGTGACCCAAGCCCTGCTCAGATAATCCCTATTGTGTTGCTGAGTTGTCGTAATGCTGCTGCAAATGTACATTTTCCCAGGGGTGTTGGCAGTCACAATGTAAGTAACCAAATTTATGTTACTCTAAATGCTTCTGTCAATCCGACAGCTATTGTCAGCAGTAATCATGTGCCTATGAACCTGAGTTATGCTGTTAGCACTGCGACATTTTGCCATAGCCAGAAGCCCACTGAACAGTGAACCCTGCGCTATCAGTTCTAATATAAATATCGCTGTCATGTCCTTCCTCTAAGAATCCCACGAAAGCAATGCAAACAATCAAGATTCCCAGAAAAGTGCAAAAAATGTCCCACATTAACATATGTATCCTAAGAAACAAGGTTAATGAAATCAACTTGCTAACAACAGAAAGCATTCATATACTGGCTATATCTGAAACTCACTTAGATCATTCCTTTGATGATAGTGTTATAACCATATATTGCTACCATCTACAGAAGAGACAGGAATGGCAAGAGAGGTATTGCTATTGATATTCAGAGTCATATTCCTATAAAGCCTAGAGAGGATC
Organism: Oncorhynchus keta; assembly: GCF_023373465.1. Classification (NCBI taxonomy): domain Eukaryota; kingdom Metazoa; phylum Chordata; class Actinopteri; order Salmoniformes; family Salmonidae; genus Oncorhynchus; species Oncorhynchus keta. Next base: position 18,335 of record NW_026283448.1, on the reverse strand, counting down.
TCATGTAAAATACTGTTGAAGTAATATGGCTACAGGTTCACCTGTACCTCAAAGTTACCTCTGCTGCAGAGGATAAGTTCATGAGAGTTACCAGCCTCAGAAATTACAGCCCAAATAAATGCTTTACGGAGTTCAAGTAACAGACACATCTCAACATCAACTGTTCAGAGGAGACTGTGTGAATCAGGCCTTCGTGGTCGAATTACTGCAAAGAAACCACTACTAAAGGATAAGAATAAGAGACTTGCTTGGGCCAAGAAACACGAGCAATTGACATTAGACCGGTGGAAATCTGTCCTTTGGTCTGATGTGTCTAAATTTGAGATTTTTGGTTCCAACCGCCATATCTTTGTGAGACGAAGGGTAGGTGGATGGATGATCTCCGCATGTGGGGTTCCCACTGTGAAGCATGGAGGAGAGGAGGTGTTGTGGTGTGGGGGGGCTTTGCTGGTGACACTGTCTGTGATTTATTTAGAGTTCAAGGCACACTTAACCAGCATGGCTACTACAGCATTCTGCAGTGATACGCCATCCCTTCTGGTTTGCAGTTAGTCAGACTATCATTTGCTTTTCAACAGGACAATGACCCAACACACCTCAAGGCTGTGTAAGGGCTATTTGACCAATAAGGAGAGTGATGGAGTGCTGCATCAGATGACCTGGCCTCCACAATCACCCGACCTCAACCCAATTGAGACGGTTTGAGATGAGTTGGACTGCAGCGTGAAGGAAAGCAGCCAACAAGTGCTCAGCATATGTGGGAACTCCTTCAAGACTGTTGGAAAATAATTCCAGGTGAAGCTTGTTGAGAAAATGCTACTTAGACGAATCTAAAATACTTTTTTGGTTACTACACGATTCCATATGTGTTATTTCATAGTTTTCATGTCTTCACTATTATTCTACAATGTAGAAAATAGTAAAAGTAAAGAAAAACCCTAAATAAATAAATGTTTTATTTATTTTATTTCATGCATATGTGAGATATGTCATTAGAATGTCTATTTTTGGATAATACTGTTGGCCGGTTGCAGTTATCTGTTCTCAGTTACTTGGGCCTGCAGAGAGGGGAGAGGTCAAGCTTGTCTTCATATGTAAACATATCTTTTAAACCATGTGAATGGATTGATTGAGGGGGAACCAATTATCTCTTGGCTCCACAATGTCTGTGTGCCAGTCACTGTGTCTCCGTGAGCTTGTCCAGGATGAGAGTGTCTAAAATGACTTGATATATATCCTAATGTCTTGGTAGAACCTCGTTTTAGGAGAGCAAACTGAACGATCATTTATAGCTAATTTTTGAATTATTTAACTAGGCAAGTCAGTTAAGAACAAATTCTTATTTTCAATGACGGCCTAGGAACAGTAGGTTAACTGCCTGTTCAGGGGCAGAACGACAGATTTGTACTTTGTCAGTTCGGGGGTTTGAACTTGCAACCTTCAGTTACTAGTCCAACGCTCTAATCACTAGGCTACCCTGCCGCCCCTGTCTGGCTATGGGATACTCCTCTCTTAAGTAAAGTCTTCCTTTGTAATGTTCCTAAGATCTGTTATTCGTCATGTGAGTTGAGATGAGTGTGTCTTGGCTATAAATGATACTAAGAATAGTTTTGTAAGCACTCTCAGAGAATTCATTTATAGACACTACATTGATCTGAGAGTCACAGGGTTGTGATGGAGCTCATATAATTAAAGATGGACTTTATGATAACTCTGACTTGTGTGTGGTTTGCTCTCATGATTTGGTAAATACAGGAAATTTCCACTACACTGGTACTGTATATAATATTATATTCACTGAGTATACAAAACATTAAGTACACCTGCTCTTCCAGACGTAGACTGACCAGGTGAATCCAGGTGAAAGCTATTATCCCTTATTGATGCAACTTGTTACATCCACTTCAATCCGTGTAGATGAAGGGGATGAGGCAGGTTAAGAATCATTTTTAATTATTGAGACAATTGAGACATGGATTGTATATGTTTGCCATTCAGAGGATGAATGGGCAAGACAAAAGATGAAGTGCCTTTGAACCGGGTATGGTTGTAGATGCCAGGTGCACCGGTTTGTGTGAAGAACTGCCACACTGCTGGGTTTTTCACTTTCAACAGTTTCCCGTGTGTATTTAGAATGGACCACCACCCAAAGGACTAACAGCCAACTTTACACAACTGTGGGAAGCATTGGAGTCAACATGGGCCAGCATCCTTGTGGAACACTTTTTGACACCTTGTAGAGTCCATGCCCCAAAGAATTGAGGCTGTTCTGAGGGCAAAAGGTGGAGGGGTGCAACTCAATTTCAGGAAGGTGTTCTTTATCTTTTGTACGCTCAGTGTACATCAGAATATGTCACCTCAACACTTTTTGAAAGGGGAGTTTATAGTAGTATAGTTGAAAACTTTAAACTATGTATTTGATTTGTTGTGTTGTTTCCTGTTTGAACACCAGGAGGAGAACCCACTGCCTCTAAATACTAAATACTAAATCAGCAGGATTTCGTTAGTTAAAAGCATATGACTGATTAGTCCTGTTTGTTTAATGCTGTGTAGCTATCTGCTATCATCATCCCTGGCCCCTCCATAGTCCGATAATGGTGGTGTTCTGTGATCCGTCTCAACATCTGTTAATACTGTACATCCACCCCAGTACAACAAAAGCTAGGTCATGGGACCTAATACCCAGGCCAGAGGGATCAAAGCCCAGTGTATTGAGGTGAACTGTGGCTGGCAGTGACTGACAGAGTAGCTTAGCGATCCGAGTAGGGCACCACACTAAAAGGTGGCATGTCCCACCACGGCTGGCTCACCCCGGCAGCATCGCTCATCAGCAAGATGAGAGATTTCCCCCCCTCATCCCCTCCCTCCTCACCCACCAGCCGCCTCTGCCTGCCCTGCGCCAAATCACATACCATCCGTCTCTTCCTCTCCCTGCTCATCGGAGGGATTCAGCCAGCCCAGCGCCCAATCCTGCCGGGATCATAAGTCATCGTGCTTTTGAATGCATTCCAGAGTCACAAAAGCGTCTGTCAAGTCTGCGTGTAACATCTGCTGGGCTATCCCTCCCTCCCTCCCTCCTCCACCACCACCTCCATACCCTCTGTCTCCCTAGCCATCAGACACACTGCATCATCAGTGGACTGGACAGAGGAAGGCACTGTAACAGCAGAGAGAAGCAGACTCCACAAGGTGACCCAGGGTGACCTCCAGGATGACTCCCCCCATGGCATGGCTAATGTCAGGGTCAGTCAGTACCCCTCACCACCCCTGTCCCTGAGCCTCCATGTTTCCTGCCTGGGGCCATGCAGGGGTGGGCAGATCACCAGGGCACAAGT
>NW_026283448.1:0-10000 GCF_023373465.1 Oncorhynchus keta | reverse complement strand
AGTATGTAAAAATTAGTAAGTAGTTGCAAAGTTGTTAACTAGCTAAAGTTGTCTGTGATGAGATTTGAATATGCAACCTTTGGGTTGCTAGACATTCGCGCTATACGCCCAACCATCCACCATGACCTCTCATCATCATCTCCTTTTGTTTTTGCCTTAAGTAACATTCTGTATTATGTTACAATACCAAACATAACATATCATACTATTTGAGTAATCCAAATTTACATTTACTATTTTACATTTAGTCTATGAGATCAGGCTGGTGTTTTCCCCCAATTAACATTAGAGTTCATTGAATATAAATTATGAGCAAGAAAAAGGAAGATGAAGCATGTCTACAACACAAGTGCCTCTTCCTGATTCCACTCGGCTGTGAACAGTTAGTCACGGACTGTGTCTAGAAATAACAGAGGCAGAGCCGATCACGCTCCTCTCAGCAACACACACACTGGTGGTCTGGTCTGTCTGTCTCAGACGGTGTTATGGCTCTGTTCAGAGCAGCCTAAGAACTTAAATTTAGCGTTCTTGGCTCAGTTCCATCATTTTCACTCAGACATTACATTTTCTTGGGGTGAAAAACAATCTGAAAAACGTGGGGGTTTATCCAACTGGTGTCTGTGATCTCCTTGTGATTGATGTTCCAAGAACTCTGTCTTTCATGTGTTTTGTCAAACATGAAGAGTCAGAATTGTCAAAACATTTAACCAATCCATGCTATATAATGTAATAAAGTATTACATAGCAACAAATATTTTTCTGGTGCTAACAACGTGTGTCCAAACCCAATATACGACTCCATCTATGTTCTGCCAGAGAGACCTCTCCTTGCCATGTAGCCACAATGACTTATACCACCTCAAAGAATACTGCAGCATATGTTGCACATTTCTCCTTTTAAATTCTACTCTAATGCTGTTTCCACACTGGTGTTCCAGTCCAACTCAAGCCTTTTCATTTTACCACACTGCATGATGGGAGTGAGACAGATGTCCTGCCAACAGGCATTCTGGGTAAAGAGCTCATGTTGTGGGAACCATGCAAAGCTGCTGCTCTCTGGGTCTGCCTTTGATTTGCATATATTTGCCTTCCAGAATTGGAAGGACCACAACAAGGTGTTCTGCCTTAGGAGTGAAGAGATGCTTCATGGGAGAGCCTACATGTCACGGATCCCTCTGGAACTTTCATTGCGCACACCTTGCCCTTATTCCCACTGATTGTATTTGTAAACTCAGCAAAAAAAATAAACATACCTTTTTCAGGACCTTGTTTTCCAAATAAATCCAAATAACTTCACAGATCTTCATTGTAAAGGGTTTAAACCCTGTTTCCCATGCTTGTTCAATGAACCATTAACAATTAATGAAAATGCACCTATGGAACAGTCATTAAGACACTAACAGCTTAGAGACGGTAGGCAATTAAGGTCACATTTATGAAAACTTAGGACACTAAAGAGACCTTTCTACTGACTCTGAAAAACAGCAAAAGAAAGATGCCCAGGGTCCCTGCTTATCTGCATGAACGTGCATGACATGACACCTGCGGGACAGGCACAGGATGGCAACAAGAACTGCCCGAGTTACACCAGGATCGCACAATCCCTCCATCAGTGCTCAGACTGTCCGCAATAGGTTGAGAGAGGCTGTACTGAGGGCTTGTAGGCCTGTTGTAAGGCAGGTCCTCACCAGACATCACCGGCAACAACGTCGCCTATGGGCACAAACCCACCGTCGCTGGACCAGACAGCACTGGCAAGTCGCTGTCTTGTCTCACCGGGTGTGATGGTCGGATTCGCGTTTATCGTCAAATGAATGAGCATTACGCTGAGGCCTGTACTCTGGAGCAGGATCGATTTGGAGGTGGAGGGTCGGTTATGGCTTGTGGTGATGTGTCACAGCTTCATCGGACTGAGCTTGTTGTCATTACAGGCAATCTCAATGCTGTGCATTACATGGAAGACATCCTCCTCCCTCATGTGGTACCCTCCCTGAAGGCTCATCCTGACATGACCCTCCAGCATGATCATGCCACCAGCCATACTGCTCGTTCTGTGTGTGATTTCCTGCAAGACAGGAATGTCAGTGTTCTGCCATGGCCAGCGAAGAGCCCGGACCTCAATCCTATTGAGCACGTCTGGGACCTGTTGGATCGGAGGGTGAGGGCTAGGGCCATTCTCCCCAGAAATGTCCGGGAACTTGCTGGTGCCTTGGTGGAAGAGTGGGGTAACATCTCACAGCAAGAACTGGCAAATCTGGTGCAGCCCTTGAGGAGGAGTACACTGCAGTAGTTAATGCAGCTGGTGGCCACACCAGATAACGACTGTTACTTTGGATTTTGACCCCAGCTTTGTTCAGGGACACATTATTCCATTTTTGTTAGTCACTTGTCTGTAGAACTTGTTCAGTTTATGTCTCAGTTGTTGAATCTTGTTATGTTCATACAAATATTTACACATGTTAAGTTTGCTGAAAATAAACACAGTTGACAGTGAGAGGACGTTTCTTTTTTTGCTGAGTTTATATATATTTTTTTATTGAACCTTTATTTAACTATCCAAGTCAGTTAATTAAGAACAAATTCTTATTTACAATGACGGCCTACAATGACGGTAACACGTGTGCCCAACAAATACCTCAATGATGCTTGAGGTGACCATGAGATGCTTTTCTTCCTCAATGTGTAAGTCAACGCAGAGTGTCGCTCATAAAATCATATACACCCATTAGACTCGTGTTGACAGCAAGCTTCTTCCTGTCTGTTGCACTGTTGGATGAAGTGTTGACATCTGGAGTGTGACTGTAGTTAGTCACGGAGCAGAGCAGCGTCAGTCCTAATTTGAGGAGGCAGAGGGACCTCTCTCATGTGTTTAATGAGCAGGGCTTGGCGTGGAGACCACAGGGGCCTGCTGCCCTCTGGGAGGGATTCTGCCCTATGGAGTGTCAGGATCTCCACAGACCGAGAGAGAGAGAGAGAGAGAGAGAGAGAGAGACAGAGAGAGAAAGAGAGAGACAGCGAGAGAGAGAGACAGAGAGAGAAAGAGAGAGACAGCGAGAGAGAGAGAATGAGAGACAGAGAGAGGGAGAGACAGCGAGAGAGAGAGACAGAGAGAGAAAGAGAGAGACAGCGAGAGAGAGAGAGAATGAGACAGAGAGTGAGCGAGAAAGAGTGCGCGAGAGTTGAGAAAGAGAGACAGAGAGAGTGCAAGAGAATGAGAGAGAACAAAAGACAGAAAGAGAGAGCGAGAGAGAGCGAGAGAAAGACAGGGTAATATTTATGCATATTTAAGTGTGCATTGGGTAGAGGATGTATTGGATGTATTCTATTCTCACAGTAGACTTCCCTCGGCTGTGTTCTGGCTTCTCCATTTCTGTGGTGTATTTTTGTGTCTCATTGAAAATCACTGTCAGGATCTCTCACCCAGTTTTAAGGAGGTGCCATCATCTCTGTACTGTCTTTAGTAGTGACAACACAGGAGGATGATAACACACAGTCCGTCATGCCGTAGGCCCAGCTCTCTGTCTGTCTGTGTCGGACTAGCAGGCAGCTCCCGCCACATGGTGTGAGGTGCACACATGCATGGAACCGTGTGTGTGTGTGTGTGTGTGTGTGTGTGTGTGTGTGTGTGTGTGTGTGTGTGTGTGTGTGTGTGTGTGTGTGTGTGTGTGTGTGTGTGTGTGTGTGTGTGTGTGTGTGTGTGTGTGTATGTGTGTGTGTGTGCATGTACATACAGTTTCTACAGACTGGCAGAGAGTGTGAGTGAAGTTTCAAATGCTCTTGAACAGATTTGGTCAAAAATGAAGAGAAAGTAAATCCTCCATTTCTTTTGTTTAGCACAATTTATTAAAATGGAACCCTGAGGGAGCAGGATTTAAACCTCTGAGTCTGTGTACAATGCCTTCTCCATTCCCATCTAGTAATCCACCTAGCTCGTACTCTGCTATTGTATTCCTATGGTACAATCTTCATCTCATCCATAATGCACAAGAATTAGGATTTTGTAAATAGCTGAGGGACAATCATTGTAGTTGCTGAGTAACTTTCCTACATTCCTCTTGGTATTTAAGGCTGCGGTAGCTACTGTTTTGGTGCCAGACCCACATTTGGTGAACAAAATTGGAAAGGAAACTGAAAATATGACAACATAACATGTCATACATTAAACGAAGGAAGACATTTCACCTTACAGAAATAAGAAAACAGTCTTGATTGAATGTTATGCGTTTGTGTGTGACCATGTGTGGCCAATATTGGCTGGATTTCACAACTTGTGGCCACAGATCCTGTATCCTGGTCCTGTATGGCTCAGGTGGTAGAGCATGGTACTTGTACTGCCATACCTGAGGGTTTGGTTCCAGGGGCCACCCATACATAAAAGCTGTCTGCCAAATGGCATATATTATATTATTATTATATCCCAGAATGCATTGCTAGCTGGAGAAGAGGGTAAATTGACTTGGTGTTTGATGGATTATTAAGGTTGGAGTTGCTGTGACCAACCATTTCACACAACATGTGGTATGGTTGTCAGAACAAGTAGGCTGACATTCACATTGTCAACTAGAAAATATGAAACATCCTTATTTACATTATCAAAGTATTTCAATGGGAATCATTTTATTTCCATTTTATACAGCCATATTATCTTTGGCATAGCTTGAAGATGGTATTATTGCTGCCACAAAAACAATGCTTGGATCAATCACTTCCTACCTCAGCATTTCCTATGAAAACCAGCCCTATATTCCAGTAGGGTATTCTTCTGAATGGACATACAAAAATCATTTTATTACAATTCTCGGCGAGGTTTTGACTTAAAAAAGCAAACATTCAATGTAGAACACTGGTTGTCTGAATTAGGCTGATTGTTATAATTGCACAAGTGGTTATGTCTCAAGTACTTTGACAGTCCAGAAGTGATGAACTTCAGTGCAAAGCAAAGCCACTTCCGTCTCCATCATAATGCAACGCAATAAGAAAATACAGCAACATCCTTTGAGATGATTCAAACTGCTCCGAGTATGTACAGTGCATCGGCGGTCATATCAATCTTTTCAGGATTGCACAAACGTAAGGTTTTGTGTTCAGCCTCACACAAGATAGTACTTTATCCCAGATAAAACGAAATAACAACAACAATAATAGACATACTACTAAAAATATTGTTTCTGGCCTACTCAGTTAAATGTTTCCTGTTGTGTTCTTTCTAACATACCTTTCCCACCTCACCCTCTTTTATGTCCATATCCAACTTCAACGTTAATGATTTTTGACTTGTGTTATTGGGTTGTGGTTGTTGGTTGAACAAACAGAGTAACACTACAATATGCACAGTTTCCAGTTGAGCATTCTAAGAGCCTGAACGTTCTAGAATGCCCCGGACATTTTCTTCTCTAAAGCGTGCCTTAAATCATCCTACAAAAGCATTTTAAACAAATAAAAAACACAAACAATGATAACAACATAATCATAACACTGTTTTTGTTGTCTGTCTGACAGTCCAGAGCGAACCATTTCCACAGCACTGTGCAAACACATAACATATGTAGCTACTGACTATAAAACAAGACGGGGTGCTCTGGAGAGACGCACTGGATGTTTTGATCAGGCGACGCAGTCCATTGGCCGCTGCTCTCTCTCTCGTTGTGGTTGTGTGTGTTCGTGCTACGTTGCATAGCTCTCTTCTCTGCCATAAACCCTATAAGTCCTTAAGTAGGACAGGGAGGTCAGAGGTCAAGCATTAGCATCACTGTTAGCTAGCCGGAGGGATGCGTTCATCAACAGCATTGTTTACACACATTGTACCTTTGAGAAGCTCAGATTTTCAAAGAGTAGCGAGTTGAGCGACTGTCTTAGGTATCAAGGCGTTGGAACTATGCAGCCTGTATGTTTCTACAAACACTAGATTGTCGTAACAAATATGTAGAACAGAATGAAAAGCCATATTAGACACATCTGTTCTCTCCAGTTTCCACCCACCAGTTTCATCCTCTTGTTTTACAGCCTTCCTTCATAGTGCAATTCTGTTATTATTACTATTTTAGCAAATCACTTACAAGTGGTTCCTCTCCTCAGTACTGCATCTGACCTCTATGTCATGCCTCCCACTCATACCAGACACACACAGACGCCATCCCGGCTCCATGGCTCTACAGTAGCATGATCATCACCACTCACACCAGACACACACAGACGCCATCCCGGCTCCATGGCTCTACAGTAGCATGATCATCACCACTCACACCAGACACACACAGACGCCATCCCGGCTCCATGGCTCTACAGTAACATGATAATCATCACTCACACCAGACACACACAGATGCCATCCCGGCTCCATGGCTCTACAGTAACATGATCATCACCACTCACACCAGACACACACAGACGCCATCTCGGCTCCATGGCTCTACAGTAGCATGATCATCACCACTCACACCAGACACACACAGACGCCATCCCGGCTCCATGGCTCTACAGTAGCATGATAATCACCACTCACACCAGACACACACAGACGCCATCCCGGCTCCATGGCTCTACAGTAGCATGATAATCATCACTCACACCAGACACACACAGACGCCACCCCGGCTCCATGGCTCTACAGTAGCATGATGATCACCACTCCTACCAGACACACACAGACGCCATCCCGGCTCCATGGCTCTACAGTAGCATGATCATCACCACTCACACCAGACACACACAGACGCCATCCCGGCTCCATGGCTCTACAGTAGCATGATAATCATCACTCACACCAGACACACACAGACGCCATCCCGGCTCCATGGCTCTACAGTAGCATGATCATCACCACTCACACCAGACACACACAGACGCCATCCCGGCTCCATGGCTCTACAGTAGCATGATCATCACCACTCACACCAGACACACACAGATGCCATCCCGGCTCCATGGCTCTACAGTAACATGATAATCATCACTCACACCAGACACACACAGACGCCACCCCGGCTCCATGGCTCTACAGTAGCATGATGATCACCACTCCCACCTGACACACACAGACGCCATCCCGGCTCCATGGCTCTACAGTAGCATGATCATCACCACTCCCACCAGACACACACAGACGCCATCCCGGCTCCATGGCTCTACAGTAGCATGATCATCACCACTCACACCAGACACACACAGATGCCATCCCGGCTCCATGGCTCTACAGCAGCATGAGAATCAATGGCTGCAGTGGCAACTGGCTGAAGACAACTGGCTGTCGGCCTACAGGAAAGGAACAGCCCTGTCCTAGTATGTACCATCTAGTAACAACACAACCCAGACAGACGTCCTCCATTTTGACTGTATCATATGGTTCAGGGAACAGACAGAAACACCCTATGGAACACCAGTGAGTTCTGACTATGTGAACTGGTTCCCCTTGTCCCTGTGAATCATAATGGACCAGCAGAGATGAGGAGTCCACTGAGCTCCATTCCCAGAGCAGCAGAGGGAGGGAGGGAGAATGCTGTACTGTACGGTGGGCTGCTGTTGGTTTTTAGAGTGGTGGTCGTTGGGAATCTGGCTCAGACCAACCTTCCAGTGTGGTGTGTAACAGAAAAAGGAAAACATTGACATTCCCAACATACGGGCTGGTCTGGACACCATGTTTCCCTTCCTGTAACCTGAGTCATCCTCAACCACTGTGTGTCTGTCCCTGGAGAGCAGAGCCCTTTTGATTCCCGCCCAAACCTTGCAACATCCCCTCTTTGACAACCAGCGCGGAGGAAAACAACACCGACACTGCAGCATCACAAGGTCTTTCATCAGCAGGTCAATACAGAGAGACTCCCTGGCCAACATGTACCTGAGTCCCTAGATTGGCCCCTTCCCTTTGCCCCCCGCACCCTTCATCAAGCAGACATGTAAGGGCACAGTGGTCAAGCACAGGGGACGTCGTTGGGCAACTGAATGTCCTCACTTTGTCACAGCATCAATAAAGTGAAAGAACACAGAAGGAGAGAAACAGACATATTTAACAATATTGTGGCTTTGCATGTTGAGTTGTTTTTTCGCTCAGGGATTCATAGTCCAGTCTGTGTTGAGTTCTCTGACGGTCACATCATGCTCTTCCTGTAGTCAGTCTGCTTGCAGCTGTTGGAGGGTGTGAGGGGTGAGAGGGAGGCAGGGGTGGTGGGCAGCGAGTCCAGCTGACGGTAGAGCGCCCTCAGCTCCTTCACCTCCTCTAGAACATCCTTGGCCTGACCCCATGTGGACGCTGCCTCCTTCAGCAGCCTCTCTGCCTCCGCCCGGGCCCCGTCCGAGGAACCCTTGGAGCCCTTGGAACCTGGCGAGTCCTTCCCTTTCCCCTTCCCCCGCTCCACCTCCTCCCCCTTCGCCCCTTGCACCTGCATCAACAGCTCCTGAGTTCTCTCCAGCTTCTGAGCGATTAGGTCCTGCAGCTGGCTGATGGGCGGCAGGTTGCCCGGGGGGGCAGAGGTGGCAGAGCGGGGGATGGATGTCCTGGGTTTGGTGGCCTGTGTCCCGGAGTGTGAGAGGATCTCGTCCATGGAGGCGCAGCGGCTTTTCTCGGCCGGTGTGAGCCTCTTGCCTGGCTGAGGAGTGCAGGACTTCCCCATCGGGCTCTGAAGTTGCTGTTTATCGTCCCAGGTGACCCCGGTATCGCGCGGCAGGCTCTGGGACTTCCCAGTGACCTCTGTGGGAGGCGTTAGACAGATGCTACTGATGGCACCCTCTGTTTTGGACCTGACGCAGTCGAGCTGAGTGGATTTGTCCAGGTTGGCCCGGAAGCTCTTGTCACAGGTGTCCTGGCCGTCTGTGCTGGGGCTGTCCTCCTCCTGGATCAGGTCAAGGGTCAACATGCCGTCAGAGGTAGAAGTGGAGGCCTGGATACGGAGCAAGGAGAAACAGTCTGTTAGTGATATTAGACACCGTAAGAAACACTGAGATCAGGGTAAGGCCCATTGTGATTTAGTTAAGTTAGGAAATGAATTGGTTTAACTAATGAAAAATTCCAGTTGAAAGTAGTTTGATCATCACCATGTCCAACTGACTCATTGAATTAAAGCTCAATTGACAGAGTTGGAATTGTCTCCAACCAGCCGTTGTGGTAATAAGGAGGGCTAAGACAAGACAGGCCAGGAGAAGCAGGATACCTACCACAGCCATGATGTGTCCTCGTGTAGGCAGGCGCCGTGTGTGAGGGATCTTAGCCCTGTCCCGTGTGAGGTGGGACAGAAGGTTTTCATCCTCAACCATGACCTGAAAGAAAGCAAGAAAAAAAGAAAGATGAAAGAGAGAGAGAGAGGGAGAGGGAGAGAGATAAAGGAGAGAGAGAGGGAGATAAAGGAGAAATAGAGGGAGAGAGATAAAGGAGAAATAGAGGAGAGAGAGAGAGAGAGAGAGAGAGAGAGAGAGAGAGAGAGAGAGAGAGAGAGAGAGAGAGAGAGAGAGAGAGAGACAATGGAACAGTCACATGTGGAGTGAGGGGATTGACATGCTTTCACATTAGCCTGAGGGCTGTGTTTGTGTCGGAGTGGGTTGGGTAGTTTATTGATCAGTATTATAGACCTAATCATGGATTGATTATCTACAGGCATGAGATTCACTGGGCCAAATGGGCCACAACAATTTGCATAAGTCCTTGGGAAACAGGTCCGCTAACCTATAGATAACCTATAGCTAACCTATAGCTACACTGACAACCAAAACATCTGCACTGTTAACTAGTGATAACACTGTGTCCACTGATGAAATGAGTTCAGCCCTATAGCTAACCTATAGCTAACCTATAGCTAACCTATAGCTAACATATAGCTACACTGATGACCAACACGTCTGCACTGTCATCTGGTGATAACACTGTCTCCACTGATGAAGTGAGTTCAGCCCTATAGCTAACCTATAGCTAACCTATAGCTAACCTATAGCTAACATATAGCTACACTGATGACCAACACGTCTGCACTGTCATCTGACAGTGATAACACTGTCTCCACTGATGAAGTGAGTT
>NW_026283447.1:0-3656 GCF_023373465.1 Oncorhynchus keta | reverse complement strand
GGGGAGTAGGGGGAGTAGGGGGAGTAGGGGAGTAAGGGGAGTAGGGGGAGTAGGGGAGTAGGGGGAGTAAGGGGAGTAGGGGAGAGGGGAGTAGGGGGAGTAGGGGAGTAGGGGAGTAGGGGAGTAAGGGGAGTAGGGGAGTAGGGGAGAGGGGGAGTAGGGGAGTAGGGGAGTAGGGAGAGGGGGGGTAGGGGAGTAAGGGGAGTAGGGGGAGTAGGGGAGAGGGGAGTAAGGGGAGTAGGGGAGTACTGGCAGCAGAGAAGTCAGGCTCAGGAGAGCAAAAACGGATTTACCACGGTGCAGATTAATAAACAAAACCACTGTAAACAGACCCATAAATCAATGGGTAAAACAAAACCTGGTATCCACCAGCATAATGTGCACAAGCACTACAATAAACAATTCCAGACAAGGACATGGGGAAACAGAGGGTTAAATACACAACATGTAATGATGGAATTGAAACCAGGTGTTTCAAACAAAACAAATGGAAACAGAAAGGTGAATCGGCGATGGCTAGAAGACCTCCGAACGAGGAGAGGGACCAACTCGGCGGAAGTCGTGACAGTCACTAGCAAATACTATCATGGGTAGCAAGGCAAGGAACACTGGAAAATTATATTGGAGATGGTGAGAGTAGATTTCAGATAGTTATTTTTGGCAACCCGTGAGTGGAAGTGTTGTACCTTTGGAAGTGATCTATGGTACATTTTTGCCACTGACACGAAACAAATGGATTTGACGCTGTGGTGGTACTATGTAAATGTAATAAGTACAGTACCAGTCAAATGTTTGGTCAAATTGTCATTTAACCTCTCTGCGAACGGAACCCGCTACCGGGCTGAAATTCCACTACATACGGTGATCGCTACATAAATAGTCATATTAAACATTCATGAAAATACAAGTATCTCACATGTATTGAAAGCCTAGAATCTTGCTAATCCAACTGCATTGTCAAATTTAAAACAGGATTTATTACGAAAGAATACGATGCGATTATCTGAGTATAGAGAGCCCCATTAAAAAAATAAATAAAAAATTGAACCAGCACAGGCATAACAATCACATACTGCATTAAAATAAATAGTTTACCTTAGACAATCTTCGTCTGTTAGCAATCCCAATGCTCATTGTTACACAATTAATTATCTTTTGTTTGATAAAATCCATTTTTATAGCCAAACACGAAACATTTTGTGAACCGCTTGTGTCGTGAATTCCGTCTCATTCCATTTTCGACGACACATTCCAGGTAAATAACCCACACAGAACGTGACTTTTCCAGTCATGTTTGGTTTCACTGCAATCAACTGGTTTGTTTGTAACACAATCAAACCTGATGGGCCATTTCGCGGGACGTATTGACTGAAGGAAACCGATTTGAAGACAACAAGTCATGACATCATTGTGCACCAATGATTTGCCCGCTGTTTCGTTGATTGACTGTCTTTTAACCCAATGACCACTGATCGTCATGAAATCTAGCTGGGTGGATAGCCAATGAGCTGAGCTAAAAGGCAATAGGTCATGTTTATGTGTTGCAAGACCAACCCATGTAGTAAGCTCCAGCGTAAAGTGAGTCATTCGCTATTGAAGTTTCATACCGAAGGAGAAACACATATTACGCACTGCATTGTTTGGTAAACGCGCAGATTCAGCTGTTTATATATCAATCAGTTATGGCGACCAAGTCAGGGAAAGCTAAATCTAAGTCTAGATATACAGATGTACCACAACTTTAGAATAAATTGATTAGGAAAGTGAGACAGAGATTGTTGTAGGACGATTCATTTAGCGATTGTGGAGGAATATTTTTGAACGGAGGGACATCGTTTTGGACTGGTAAGTTCTTATCATGCTAATGCCCTTGTTTGAAATTAATAATATAAAATATTATTTGTGATTTTTATTTATTTTAGAAGCAATATATAAACATGTAATGTCATGAAATGTGAGGTGCGTGTGTCTGCCGCCCCCACCCCAACCCACATGAAATAGCCTATTTGAGGCTGTTGAGGGGAGGGCAGGCACCACAACAATGGCCAAAGTGAAATGGAGACAGTAGATACAGCTGGTCTGTTGTAATATAATAATGACAGTAGATCTAGCTGGTCTGTCATAATATAATAGAGACAGTGGATCTAGCTGAAATGTCATTATATAATAAAAGACAGTAGATCTGAAGCTGGATCTGTCATAATATCATGGGAGACAGTAGATCTAGCTGAAATGTCATAATAGAATAGAGACAGTAGATCTAGCTGGTCTGTCATAGCTATAATAGAGACAGTAGATCTAGCTGAAATGTCATAATATAATAGAGACAGTAGATCATAGCTTTGGTCTGTCATAATATAATAGAGTCGTTTTGGTAAGAGCTGAGTCGTTTTGGTAAGAGCTGAGTCGTTTTGGTAAGAGCTGAGTTGTTTTGGTAAGAGCTGAGTCGTTTTGGTAAGAGGTGAGTCGTTTTGGTAAGAGCTGAGTCTTTTGGTAAGAGCTGAGTCATTTTGGTAAGAGCTGAGTCGTTTTGGAAAGAGCTGAGTCGTTTTGGTAAGAGCTGAGTCGTTTTGGAAGAGCTGAGTCGTTTTGGTAAGAGCTGAGTCGTTTTGGTAGCAGTTTTCGTGTCCGCAGGCTTTCAGGCAGATGCCGTTAAGTTAGTTATAATATGGAGGTTGATGTAGATGATGCTGGGTCTAGTCATGTTATGGAGGGTGGTGTAGATGATGCTGGGTCTAGTCATGCTATGGAGGGTGGTGTAGATGATGCTGGGTCTAGTCATGCTATGGAGGGTGGTGTAGATGATGCTGGGTCTAGTCATGCTATGGAGGGTGGTGTAGATGATGCTGGGTCTAGTCATGCTATGGAGGGTGGTGTAGATGATGCTGGGTCTAGTCATGCTATGGAGGGTGGTGTAGATGATGCTGGGTCTAGTCATGCTATGGAGGGTGGTGTAGATGATGCTGGGTCTAGTCATACTATGGAGGGTAGTGTAGATGATGCTGGGTCTAGTCATGCTATGGAGGGTGGTGTAGATGATGCTGGGTCCAGTCATGCTATGGAGGGTGGTGTAGATGATGCTGGGTCTAGTCATGCTATGGAGGGTGGTGTAGATGATGCTGGGTCTAGTCATGCTATGGAGGGTGGGTGTAGATGATGCTGGGTCTAGTCATGCTATGGAGGGTGGTGTAGATGATGCTGGGTCTAGTCATGCTATGGAGGGTGGTGTAGATGATGCTGGGTCTAGTCATGCTATGGAGGTGGTGTAGATGATGCTGGGTCTGGTCATGCTATGGAGGTGGTGTAGATGATGCTGGGTCTAGTCATGCTATGGAGGAGTGGTGTAGATGATGCTGGGTCTAGTCATGCTATGGAGGGTGGTGTACGATGATGCTGGGTCTGGTCATGCTATGGAGGGTGGTGTAGATGATGCTGGGTCTAGTAACAGGTTATTCTAGTTGGTGAGGAGAGGATAGTGGGGAAATGTAAGAGATTAGGGGGAGGAGGAGGGTGTCAAGTGGAAAAGAAAAGTTGATGTGGACAAAGGCGCACCATGGAAATGTTGCCTGTTGCTTTGGGCTGGTGATGCCCTGACCAGAGAGTGAAGGGCAGGTGGTCAGGTGGGAGATAGAGATGAGGAGGAAAGTGAGTCTGAG